>NW_022986870.1:39162-78733 GCF_010094085.1 Westerdykella ornata | reverse complement strand
ATGGTGGGAAGGGGAAACCATCCATGTGATACCAGTACTGTGCGATAGATTCCAGTACGCAAGAACTTTGACTCTTAATTCCAGCACTTCTACCAGAGTGAGTGGGTGAGTGGGCGAGTGTTGGGTGTGTGTGAGAGAGTGTGTGTGTGTGTGTGTGTGTGTGTGTGTGTGTGTGTGTGTGTGTGTGTGTGTGCTTGTGCTCTTTCCAGATCCACTCATCAAGGTGATGTCTCGGCTTGCCGCTTTGCCGCGCGGCCCACGTGTGTAAATGCGGCGCAGCAGATGTGGCGGTGGTGGCGTCACCATTTCGATTTCCATTTCCATGCCCACGTTTAGGTGATTGCCATCAGCTTCGGTGACGTCTCGGTGCAGCACCATGAGTACAGTACAGTATTGTTCTTCGGCTCTCGTATTCTGTCCCTCCACAACACAGCGCGTGGTTCGATTGCAGACAATAGTAGGCGCAGTAGCTGGCGACGCTCCTTTGTGCTGTCTCCATGATGAGATGACGACTCCCATCTGATAAGGCGACACAAAGCGGTGAACGTTGGAACCCACGCGTTGGGGCCTTGGCGCCAGATCCCCCCCAGTCCGCCCAGTCTAGAAAAGTTTCTCAACCAACCGAAAGCCCCCCCTTGCCCCCTGCCCCGAAAAAGGTCCCCAGATAGTTCCGGCTATGCCCTCTGTGCCTCAGTGCCTCTGTGCCTCTGTGCCTCTGTGCTCACCACCACGAGGGTTATCTACTCACTACAAGACGCCTCCACCCTCAATTGTCCCTCGCGGACGCCCTTCTCTTCTCTCCTCCACCTTCCTCCCAGTGTGCCCGTTGTGGTGTGTCGTTCCCAACTCCAACTCCTAACTGCCACTTCTCCCCTGTCCCCTTCCTCAAAAAACACCGGCTCTTCCTCGTTCGACCATCCCCTTCTCTTCCCCGCCTTCACCATCTGCTGAGTGCTAACCTCGGAGTAGTGGATAGCTTCAATTGCGCTGCCGGACGTCTGCCGCTGCCGCTGCCTTTTCGGCCTCTCTCCTTTCGAGCTTCCCCTCCCTCCGCCACTCGTCGCGACTTTCGCTTCGCCCGCAATCCCCCTCCGCAATCGAAGCACCGCACAGCCTCCCTATACGCGTAACCCCATGCCCGAGACTATTTGAGTATTTTGCATAATACCCCTCTCCTCGACTCCTACTTCGATCTCGCCGCTTACCGCATAATCCGCCATGTTCGGCTTCCTAACCTCCAAGTTCCAGCGCCCGGGGGCGACGGAAAACGTCCGTAATCCAGCATGGTACGACCGCCATCTGGGTCCCGTGCTGCTGTGGGTTGCAAAGAAAGCGTGTACACATCCGATCCATACCATTGTGATGATTGCCTGTGTTGCTAGTTATTCCTACCTCGGCGTGCTGGATCAGGGGCTGCTTGATCGGGCTACCGATAAGAGCACTGGGAAGGTGGATTTCACTACGCTCTTGTCTGGGAGTCAGACATTGAGGGTTAGCGAACAGACCGGCTGGAAGTGGGAGGCGGAGACGGTGGAACCCGCATTGGGTGCCAAGGTCGAACCGGTATGTTCGTGCAAATCTGGGTTAGGGAGGGTCCATCTAACATCTTGTAGTCTATCGAAGATCTCGCCCTGATCACTCTGGTATTCTCCGACTCAACCAACATCAACAGCGCCCCGACCGAAGATGCCTTCCCGAGCAACGTATCCACGAGACTGCTACCCAGTTCCTCCAACTCCTTCTCCACCATGTCCTCCGACAGCTCGCTCGCCTTCTCCATCCCCTACCGCGACGCACCGGAATTCCTCGCCTCCATGCAGGAGATTCCAGCCCCTGAAGAAGCGTCGGAGAAGCACAGCTCCGAGAAAGCCGGTACGCGGGAGGAGAAGAAGTGGATCATGAAGGCGGCTAGGAGTGGAAGCTCCCCCGGCGGAATTCGCAACTGGGCAAGGGAGTCCTGGGCTTCGTTTGTTGACTTGCTGAAGGTACGTATTGCCGCCATGTACTTGCCGGGGATCATGGAAGTTAACTTCACGTACAGAATGCTGATACGGGCGATATCATCATAATGGCGCTCGGCTACCTTGCCATGCATCTGACCTTCGTCTCCTTGTTCCTCGCCATGCGCCGCTTGGGATCCAACTTCTGGCTCGCAGCTACCGTTCTGATCCAGTCAGCCTTCGCCTTCGTCCTGGCCTTGCTAGTTACTGTCTACCTTGGCGTTCCCATGAACATGGTTCTCCTGTCCGAGGGACTCCCCTTCCTGGTTGTTATCATTGGTTTCGAAAAGCCCATTGTGCTTACCAAGGCGGTGCTCTCTGCTTCCATGGACGCCCGCAGGAATGCCGAAGGTACCACGGGTGACTCGCTGACGATCCAGAATGCTGTGCAAAAAGCGATCAAGCAAGTCGGATTTGAGATTGTCAGGGACTACTTCTTCGAGATTTCTATCCTCGTTGCCGGAGCCATGTCGGGGATTCAGGGTGGACTCCGCCAGTTCTGCTTCTTGGGAGCCTGGATCCTGCTCTTTGATGCTGTTATGCTGCTCACCTTCTACACCGCGATTCTTACCATCAAGCTGGAGATCAACCGCATCAAGCGCCACATCGCTCTCCGAAGGGCTCTGGAGGACGATGGAGTGAGCCGATCTGTTGCCGAGAATGTCGCCTCCAACAACGACTGGCCAAACTCCGCTGTCGACCCGAAGAAGCGGAGCAACACCACCACGATTTTCGGCAAAACCATCACGGTCCCCAAGTTCAAGCTCCTCATGGTTGTCGGCTTTGTTCTTGTCAATGTGTTGAATCTCGTCACCCTGCGATTCGGTATGCATGGTGCCAAGCCATCACACATCTCCGGTGTTGGTGCATCTCCTCCCCTTGACCCCTTCAAGGTTGCAGGCAATGGCTTGGAAGCCATTTTACGGCAAGCGACGAAGAGCTCGATCCCCACTCAGGTGACTATTTTGACGCCCATTAAGTATGAGCTGGAGTATCCCTCTATCCACTATGGCGAGCACACCGTTGCGGAGGCAGGGACACACCTCGGTGGAAATATCAGCACCCAACTTGTCGACGGCGTTCTCAAGAGCCTGGAAGATCCGTTCCTGAGCAAATGGATCATTGCTGCCCTGGTCATGAGCGTTGTCTTGAACGGCTACCTCTTCAATGCTGCGCGCTGGACCATCAAGGAACCGCACCAGCCTCTGGAACCACCACAACCCTCCGAGGTTCAGGAGGGCGCCCCGCCATCTGCTGCTATCGGTATCCCTCATCAGCATATACCTTCGCCGCCCATCACACCAGGCCCAGAAAAACAAGCTGCCCGTGGGGCCATCCAGCCTGTCTCTAAAGGCGCCCACGAACCGCAACCTGCACAGCCCCAGCGTCCCCCAACGCCGTTGACTGAGGAAGAGCAGAAGGAACCTAATCGACCTATGGAAATCTTGGAGCAGATGCTCAAAGACAAGCAAACCCACAAGATGACCGACGAGGAACTCATTGAACTCTCGGTCCGAGGAAAGATACCTGGATATGCGCTGGAAAAGACGCTCGGCGACAAGACTCGTGCTGTCAAGATTCGCCGCGGACTCGTCTCTCGGACACATGCTACCCGCGAGACCTCGACGCTGCTTGAGAGGTCCAAGCTTCCTTACAAGGATTATAATTATGACCTCGTTCATGGAGCCTGCTGCGAGAATGTCATCGGATATTTGCCTCTCCCTCTCGGTGTCGCGGGTCCGTTGATGGTGGACGGCCAGAACTACTTCATCCCCATGGCGACGACCGAAGGTGTACTGGTGGCAAGTACCTCCCGCGGAGCCAAAGCCATCAACGCCGGCGGCGGTGCCACGACCGTCCTGACCGCCGATGGCATGACGCGCGGCCCCTGCGTAGCATTCCAATCTCTCGCCCGCGCCGGCGCCGCCAAAATCTGGCTCGATTCCGAAGAGGGCCAGCGCATCATGAAGAACGCCTTCAACTCTACCTCACGCTTCGCTCGTCTCCAGACGATGAAGACCGCCATTGCGGGAACCAACTTGTACATCCGATTCAAGACCACGACAGGTGACGCCATGGGCATGAACATGATTTCCAAGGGTGTCGAGCACGCCCTCTCCGTCATGGCGCAAGAAGGCTTCGAAGACATGGACATCATTTCCGTCTCTGGGAACTACTGCACCGACAAGAAAGCTGCCGCCATCAACTGGATAGACGGCCGCGGCAAGGGTATCGTCGCCGAAGCGATCATTCCTGGCCACATTGTCAAGAGTGTACTCAAGACAGATGTGGAGAGTCTCGTGGACCTCAATATCAACAAGAATTTTATTGGATCCGCTATGGCGGGAGCGATGGGCGGGTTCAATGCGCATGCGGCGAACATTGTTGCGGCGGTGTTTTTGGCGACGGGCCAGGATCCAGCTCAGGTGGTGGAGAGCTCGAATTGTATTACGGTCATGAAGAAGTGAGTATCATCATCTCGTCTCACCATTCTCGCCCTCGTTCGTCAGCTAATGATCTCTCTCCTAGTCTCAACGGCAACCTCCAAATCTCCGTCTCGATGCCGTCGATCGAAGTTGGCACCATCGGCGGCGGCACCATTCTCGAACCCCAGTCCGCGATGCTCGACCTCCTTGGCGTCCGCGGCGCACACCCTACCTCCCCAGGCGACAATGCCCGCTTGTTGGCGCGAATCATCGGCGCGGCCGTCCTGGCGGGAGAATTGAGTCTGAACGCTGCGCTCGCGGCTGGGCATCTGGTCAGAGCGCATATGGCGCATAATCGGAGCGCGGTGCCGAGCCGGGCGCCGACGCCCATGGGCGAGGGGAGCAGGACGCCGGCGCCGAATGGCGTGGGCGTGGGTGTCGGTGCGGGTGCGAGCGTGGGGAATGGGCCGTTGCCGAGACGATAGGAGGGATTGGCAATGGTTGAAGAGGCGGAGGAAGTGGAGTGTAAATGAATACGTCTGGGCTTGGGGTTTATGTGCATATTTGTATGTGGGCATTGCATTCCGTCAGCGAGTCTAAGTAGGTTTACTGGGTCTCGTAGGTCTCTTGTTGGTCGATGATGATGATTTCTGCTAAAGGTGGAGAGAGGGAAGCAGTTCAAGAGCGTGGGGAGGCTACGGTGTAATATTGTTTAATGGTCCTGGCTCTTGTTTCCGGAAGGTCAGATAGAAGCCGACAGTCTAGTACATTACACCAACATATGTGGTTGGTACCCCGAGACCTCGACTTCACAGTCCGAGCCGAGGGCCATGATGTAGATGACAAAGGAGCAAAATATATACACATCATTACTGACTGCATCATCATCATCATCTGAATATCCCCGAGGTACAGGCATGCACAAATTTCACATCCCCTTCTTGAAAACCTTCCTTTGTCGCTCTCTGCGCATTTTCTACTCACTCGCCGGCACACTTCATTAAACGCCACGACACACACAAACCACACCGGTTATCCAAATTCCAAGACAAACGAATCGCCGTCTAGCTTTGCCCTACCCATAGAGATATTAGTCCTTATCTTCGACTCCACGCTCCGCCGAAACCATGGACCCGGATTCAACGAAGGACAAAAAGGCCAGCACATCTCCAACCCAATTCGCCAAGGACATGATGATCTAACGATGACGCCCAACAATCCCCAGCAATACCCAAGTCCAAGTTGCAGCAACTAAATAAACAACCTGATCCCCTCACTCCGTATGCCACACCGCGCCCCTCGGCGGCCCCAACCTCCTCCTTCCTTCTGCTCCGACCTTCCCCTTTTCCACATCCCGCTTCGTCCGGCTCGCACCCCGCTGCGCCCAAATCCACACATACACCCCCTCCCCATCCCCATCGCCATCCCCATCCTCCAGCGCCAACAACCCCACCCGTGTCAAAGCCTTCCTCAACGTCTTCACACCCTTCGACGGAGAATCCGGCCTATGATGCGCCGGCCGCGCAAACAAGACCCTCGGCTCGGGACTCCTCCCCTGGAGCTCTCCATACTGATGACATCGTCTCTTGTAAGGAGGTCTCGGCGTAGGCGCCGGATCTCCCTCCCCCTGATCCGCAGCGTCACCCGACGGCGGTCTTCCTCTCCTGCCTCCATTCACCTGCGCGTTCCACAGCCGCAAATCAGGCCGATCCTAACACCCCGGGTGCAGCAGCGGCCTCTCGGCAAACGGCTCCCAGCTCAGCAACGCCTTTTGCCCACCCTCGGCCGTCTTCACGAAACCTGGCGTCAGGGACGGGTGCGGAGGTTTCCCACTGCCGATCCGATGCGGTTGCGGATAGACCCAGGGAACGGTGAATGAATATCGCGGATCCAGGTACCAATTGTACAGGAGGTTGACGTCCCAAGTAAACGCCTGCTGGGCCTCTTTATCGCGGGAATCTCTCTAGAATTCCTGGAGGCCCTTGTATTGCTTCTCGTCACCCGCAATTTTCCTTTCCAAAGCGCGCAGGCGCTTTCGAAAACCAGTGCGGGAGTCGTCAGGGGGTTTAGGTGTCGATGGCTCATCCGAGGAGAGGCCTTCATATGAAGCAAAAATATCTTCGGAACCAGCATCTAATCTCCAGGTTGGTGCGCGAGTTTGAAACTCCTTGGAGAAGTCCTCTGCGGATGCTGCCGGCGCAAAAGCTGGCCGAGTGACTCCCTGCGAAGCTGACTGCGGCTGCGGATACCGACCTGACACTGGTGGTGACAATTGCGGGAATGGGCGCTGTGCGCGTGAGAAACGCCGCTCTGAGCGCTGCTGCGGGAAGTGCTGTTGCGGTAGACGTTGCCGTGGTGGACCCTGGGGTGGGTTCTGCGACTGTGGGCCGCGCTGCTGTGGACGCTGCTCTGGTGGGTGCTGCTGCGGTGTGCGTTGCTGGGTTGGGCGTTGCTGCGATGGGCGCTGTTGTGGTAGGCGTCGCACCAGTTGCTCATGCTGAGAGAGGTGCTGCGACCGTCCCGTGAAGCGTCCCTGATCTTGCTGCTGGCCACGATACACGGCATCGGATAGACTGGGAGGGAGTGGGTGGAGGGCATGCGAAGCTCCTCGCTGTTCGACGAGCCCGGCTCGACCTTGGCCTTCAAGTAGATTCCTAGGTTGCTGACGAGCAGGGTGTAGGGAATCCGTCCGCCGTTGTTCCTGGAAGTGTACCCGGCGCTGTGGTCCATACGAATCTTGAGAGTGGTGTATGCCATTGTGCGGGGGCGGCGGCCGGCCGGAAGGTTGCCGTGGTGGGTGTTGTGGAACTTTCCTCGAGAACTGTGCTTGGGGATAGTGAACTCTTCCATTCTGGAGAGGTACCCGAGGCACTTTTGGAGCCCCTCGTTGATGAGGTTGCTGAGGCGGTCCTTGAAGCCGATGAGGCTCGATGTGATTGTGGTGTTCTCTAGGGAGGTATCGGGAGCTGCTGATGCCTTCAGGTTCTGCTTCATGACGCGGCGGCGTGCCGGCTCCCCCGCGTAATCCTCTCCAATAGACGGCGCTCTCACTAGCTTCCTTGCGCTGGAACTTTCGAAGGATACAGAGTTGCCTGTTGGAAACTAGGCGAGCGATGAGCTTACTGTGAGGGTAGGTTCATGTTAGCAAGTGACTGGCGAGACTTGTACGTTGTACGGTCCATCTCTCTGCTAGTTCGAAGCAGACCGAGGCAACGAAGTCATGACGAACATACCAGACGAGTACCTTTGCAAAGACGTGGTCACAACGACCCGCTATGCGTTTATGAACATGTTTTGCAACAATCCACATGACATGTGCCGTGAATTTGACCTGATTTCTGAACCTAACGCCACGATAATATGGAGGAAACAGAAACGCGGTTGTCCTCGCATACCGCATAATGTGAAGGTCCCTGAGTACGGGCCCAAGGGTCTTGGAGAAATCAAGAACGCAGTCATCATCATTGTTCGCGGAACGCGCGGAGTGTCGAGCGAGGGCATCGGTAAAGATCGTTTCTGTAGAGACTAGCGCAGCAACGAGTGGCGCCGGCTCGAGTATAGAAAGCGTCCGCTCTGGAATGTCGTCTTTGAGAACGCAGGCGATAAGGATGGTATCGTGTTGCGCAGAGGCGGGAATTAGACGCCCCAATCGCTGCCCTGCAGAGTTGTATCCACAGGCGACTTTCGGCGATGCGTTCGACGAGAGGATAGAGGTGGATCTCTGCTCTGGGTCCATGGCTCATGTCGAGCTAGTATGTAGACGCACAGCTTAATAGCAATGTGAACGATGGAAAATATGATGAATCTAGAAAAGAAGTGGGCTCAGCGCCAAAGATGAGGATGTTCATAGGTTTGAGAAGAACTTCCGGGTACGTCAGAGGCGACGGTGCCTGCCGCACTGAAGATATGCGGAAGCAACGATTGGATTGGTGTCTTCAGTCTTCAATGCCGTTAGATTTGAAGCGGAACAGCGGCTCGGACAATGCGGCAGGGCAGGCGCGATGGAGGCGATGAAGCCCTAAAAGAAGGACAGACATGGGAAGCAAAAGGGATCTGGAGGGAGAGCCGCGAAGGGATAGCCAGTGATATAACAATTGCATCTTGAGGCATCCTAGGGTAGTTGGTGCGCGTTTCAGATCACAGCACAGCATGATACACGTGAGCCGGCTGATTCGAGGCAGATGTCGTAGCTGGGCGAACGCCATACCGGTATCAGGACGCCATCAAACGTGTCTGAATGTTCCGGCGGTCCGCTCATCGCCCCTCCTTCCAGCCAATGGGGATAAGGGCGGCGGCAACCTGTGTAGCACCGCGCTCAGTAGCCAGGAGGTTGAATTGAGCGGCCGCATTCCGGGTATCCTGGATCTCCAGTCGTATGCCCAGATCGTTGAGGTAGCGACGCACTTCGGGAGATATAGGAACAACCCGTGGACCAGTTCCAATAATAAGAAGATCTAACATGGACGTCAGAAGAGGGTTCCGTAGCATGAAGCGGGGAGAGAGCACTGTACCGGGCTTTGGCCAGACCAGGTCTAACAGTCCCCAGGCCTCCTTG
The DNA here is from genome assembly GCF_010094085.1 of Westerdykella ornata. Lineage (NCBI taxonomy): Eukaryota > Fungi > Ascomycota > Dothideomycetes > Pleosporales > Sporormiaceae > Westerdykella > Westerdykella ornata. The sequence goes on along the minus strand of NW_022986870.1, from coordinate 69,752 downwards.
GGTACATCCCACAGCCGCTTCGCGTTCAATAACCTCCCAGTCAAGGCATCCTCGCCGACTCGGCCCTCAGCAACCGTCCCTTCCTTGCCATCTGCCCGCAGCCATGGCCGCCACCGAAAGGCCTCCCCTCCTACCAAGAACAAGCCGCTTCCATGAATCTTCATATCATTGTTCAAGGCGAATCCGTCTTCTGTGCAATTGTTGATTGCTGTGGCGGGCGGGGCCGTGTTTCGCAGGACGTCGAGCTCGGCAAAGTCCGTCTGAGTATCCTCATTACTCTTTGGGCCGCGATCGGTCGTCTTGGGCGGTGGCATGGAGGCGAATGCTGCGGCAACAGTGGTTCTGGGTGAACATGGATGAGGTCTGGGACGAGGTGGTGAAGAGTGGGACATACGACGGAGAGACGTTCGGCAGGGTTGTTGCACGGAAAAGGCACAAAACACACGTGTGCATACTGAAGATATAGATCGCTCCATTGTTGGCTATACAAGGTGGTCGGCAGAAGTTGATAAACCGTCAAAGTGCGGAAGAAGAATAATGATCGTCTAATAATGGTGATGCCTTGTGGAGCTTGGGCCACATCATCAAAGTGGCGTCGTTGCCAAGCGGTTGACCATAACTCCGTACTTAAAGATGATTTTCCCTGCCAGCTCTCAAACCCAGACTCACTCATCCATCCCATTTCCATATCAATGCCCCCCTAAAAAAAAGGAAAAGAAGGTACATCTCCTGCCTCGACATGCCCCATATGCAAGTATGTGACCCCCTCGCTGGGCTCTCTCTCATTCGACGGCCACCCAATCAGCCCAAGATTCCCAGACCGTAATCAAATTGTAGGCGTCTTCAAATTCCATCTCATCCAAAAGCTCCTTTCATGTTTACTTTATCAATGCCCTTTCATTCGTTTGTTCGTTACTTCGTTTACTTCATTGCATTGTCATGCGAGTTTCATGGTTCGTGCCGTTTTGCGCAGTCATGCTCTATGCTCCAGACCTACAAAAGGGCGTTAGGGAACGCAATGTCACGTCCTGATTACAATGGCAAACTTACTCGGATCCCTCATCTTCGCTGTCAGAGTCGAATGCCGAGGGCAGCATCGAGACGCCGAGGGTCCCCTTGCCTTTGTTAGCCTCGAAGAGGACACCGGGAGTGTCGATGTGCTTCCGAAGCTCTTCCTCCGATTCATCATCCTCGCTGTCCGAGTCGAACGCTGATGGGAGCATTGATGCGCTAAGGGCTGGCTTGCCTTCATTGGCTTCGGCTTTGGCGAAGAAACCTATCGGATTGATGGGCTTCCTGGCTTCTTCCTTGGGAGAGTGCATCTTCTGGGTAAGGAGAGAGATGGTAACAGGCTTCTTGATTGGCGATTTCCCGAATCTGAGGCCCGTGGATTGGGACTGGCCATCTTTCTGTGAGGAGGAAACCGTCGACCAGGAATTGTTCAAGCTGGACTTCGCTCGGCGATGCGGGCGGCGCAGGATCCGACGCGCCTCAGGGTTTCCGACCATGTCAGGCTGGTCGGCTCCTAGATATGTACGCTCGAACAGCGGCGGATTGAAGTCGGGTGTCGTAGGTCGCGGAGCGCACAGGACGGAGGCCTTGAGATCGTCGCTGGACAAATTGCTGACGCGGGAGCAGCTGAACCTGGTCCAGCTCGAGTACATGATGGCTTGACACTGGTGAGGCGACTCCGGGAGAGCAATCCACGACTTTGTGAGCGCCCGGAGCGCGACTTGGTGTTCTTTCGAAGACTTGCGCGTGTGGATGGCTGGTCGCGCCGCAGCTCGCAGTCGGTCGATTTCCTTGGTGAAGTCCGCCGCCGAAGACAAAGTAGTGGAAGATGAGGAGCGAGAAGAAGAAAAGGCCGCCGAACACAAAGTCGTGGAAGATGAGGAGCGTGATGAAGGAGGGGAAGACCGGAGCAACGGAGCCGTGTCAGAGAACGACATTACGACGACGTCCGGGCACGGTCGCTGCGAGAGGTTGAAGATGAGGTTGAGGTTGAGGTTCAGGTTGAGGTTCAGGTTGAGGTTCAGGTTGAGGTCGCAGCGCAAAAGTCTTGTGGAGCGAGGCTCTGACCCTTAGGTCGGGAGTTGGAGAGGGTGCATGGGATAGGGTTGGCTTCGAGGGCCGACCCCACGAAGCGTTTTTTGTATGCCACGGACGCACTCGCGGACAGGGTGAGAGGTGAAAGTGTGGGGACACGTGAAAGTGAGTCTGGTTTACGTGGTTGCTGCTAACTCTAGCGCGCACATGGTGCCTTCTTCTTCACCTTGAACAGGCACCTTCACTGGTGTCCGTGTACTTCTTTGGGCAGCCCCAATGTTCATTCACAAAAGTGCGAGAAGGCGCCACTTTGAGCGTGTGCACACTTTTACAAAGAACAATATATAGAGAGACAAAGCCCAGATCTCTTGGCCTATTGTTCTATTGTGCCCGACAGTCTGTGCGGATACACAATAGCTTGTGCGCTGTTGAGGTCACGGGCCACATGATTAGAGCGGAGCTCCCCAGGGCCGAATATATAACAGTGAAGGAGGTTCACATGAACGGAGAAGCGCACCGCGAACACCTGCGAAGAATTGCGCTTGTATCGCCCGAGTCTCCCTGCCCCAGCTATCACAGTGGTTTCTTCAGCCAGGCCTCGTCTCTGTTTGAAAGTGACAGCGACGTTCTTCAAGAAATCGCCCAATGGAGGTCCCCATGTTCGAAGCTGGGGCTCGTTCTGCGATATCAGCGGCCATCCATCTGGTGACACAGATCGCACTCCTTGGTATTACAAGACCGAACGGATCTTCCTGCGCACGCCGCATCGACACCATGGCGACCGATGGTTGCGAATGGTTGATTATCCAATGGCAACCGTCGCGGACATGGGTAGGCTGGGAACCAAGCTCACATCTGGAAGAGATCAGGAAATGAAGGAGAGGGAAAGGGCATGGATCCACAAGGTTCGCAAGCTCTTGATGGACAATACTGCGGCTTTCCACGTCCGACTGAACATCCGGCTCCAATTCCTCTGTAGGTGGAATTCCCTACCCAGCACAAGCCAACTGGCTACGACTTAATAATGCGACAGGGAGAATTTTCTTTTTAAAAATACTACTATACGTAGAGGCGCGCTACGAAGCTAATTGCAGGACCTCCTATATTGCTGCGCCTACTAGCTGTTTAAATTGGATGTGGAAAACAGCAGTACAGAGGAAGTGCAAGGGGGAGTTCAGTCGGATGTGAACAGAAGCCGTAATAGTGCCTGGTCAGACGGTGATAACTCTGATGCAAGTGCCTACGGCCTCGGTGGGATTTCATCTCTTTCCCCCCTTATCAGCGTGAAGTACACAGTTCCCCTGATAGCATCAACACCCGGATATCTATGCCGTCTACTCAAAGCAAGAATCTTGCCTTTCGACAGCAGAGTGAGGGAGAATAGTTCCACGGCAATGGCCGGAAATCTAGGAGCTACGAAGAGACCATGCGATCGTCGGCCAGCACGCGAGCGAAATAGAAAGCTCGGCGCTTCCAATCAAGACACATGAAGAACTCACCGACATCACAACATTCACAAGCCCCACTGGCGTTTCTGCATCTTGGTATTGCTACCCACTACTATCCATGCTGTGCCAGACTACATATACCCGGCCGGAAGGCAAGCTGAGCAAAAAAGAATAGCCAATCTGCAGACAGCACCCGAGTACCGAAGATGGGACTGTCGGTGAACCATCCCAGCCACGGCGTAATAATATTTTCCGCTCATAAGCCATGATTCGTCATACCAATGCCGGATTCCCAAACTATTGCGCGCCGTCCCAAAGGTGAGCAAGCAACAGCTTTCGCGTCACAAGGGTCCTTTTCCATAAGAGATTAAACAAAAGAAAAGTAAGAAACTAGAAAAAAGAGCCATCAACCAGAAACGTAAGGTCAGGCCATCAACCTAGGAATGCAGAGGAGGGAGGTGGCGTATCTAGAGAAAATCTCCAATAGCATCCATCCGGTTCAGGTCCAACCTGTTCGTCCAACCTGTTCGTCATTCGTAATGGCCAAGGCAATACAATGCTGGTAGACATCAATCATGCAAATGCGGTCTAGCGTGACCAAAAGAGGCACCGATGGCTGAAACTGAAAAGTCACGGCTATTACAGTAGAACAAGTCAGCAAAGTACGCTCTATGCAAGGCTATAGCCATGTGCTTACCAAGAAGCAGACGCTTATCGACGAGGATCACAGGTGTTGCACAGTCGGTTACTCCACTCATCGGTACGGACAACCTGAATATGTCCACATGTGTTTCTGTTATTCACGATGTAACCCATATAACTCTGAGCGTTGGAGGGCACAGCATTGAATGCCTGTTCATCGTCTGAACGACGTGGTCCTCGGGGTGGGACGGGGTTCGGGAAGGGGGCAGTCGCCTCCAAGGGTACTCCAGCACCGACGGAAGAGTTCCAGTTTCGGTTGTGATGACCGCGGGCCCGTTCCTGGCGTGGAGGTCGCCCCTGAAACCTGTTATGGACGACACTCCCGCCAGCCAGAATGGTCGCATAGCCAGACGCTGCAGGGTCCAATGTTGCAAGATGGTCATAGTCGATAGGACCACCATGTGGACGTTGCCCGCCTTGGTGTACACTTGAGTGGTCATCCTCACGATTAACAACACTCTCCAGCAAGTTCGGCGTAAAGTGGCGAGCACCGCGTCCGGTGGAGATTCCAGTCATAGTTGCGGCTAGTTCACTAATCATGTCAAGTTGACCCCGGAATGGTTCGCTCCTTTCTGCGTTACAAAATTCGACATTACCGTTATCAGCAGGACGCTCAGTGGAGGCTTTGCTCGGCGGTGGTGTAGCTGCGGCGGGGCGAGGTGTGGTGTCCCCATTCTCTGGAGTCTCGCATTCCTGCAGTTGCACTGCCTCCCTAGGTAGTTGAGCTCGCTGATGCTTGGAAGGGGAACCACTGCCATCGGCACTGCGATTCTGCCGTGGACGTCTTGGTGACCCATTAGACTTCCGGATCTTTCCATGTTTGGGCCATATTATAGCTCCTCGTTCTAACCATGGTTGGTATGACCCGCAGTCATATGTCGCCCCTGGTGGAACGGTCTGAATAGTATACAGCATATTGTAACAAGGGTTGCCATAGGGATCCCAACCAAAGGGGTCGAAGGATGGCAGAGGTTGGGGGAACTGGCTGTACTCCACCGCTTCGTTCGACGGGGCTACTTGATCTTGAGCTGCAGGATGTCCTTGTGGTATAAACTCCGGCACGTCTGCGCGGAGCCCGGATTTCAGACTCGAAAGCAACGAACTTTCGCCGGGTGTCTTCCTGCGACTATATGGGTCTCCGGCTGTGTCTGCGGTGGAAGATGCCTCTTCGGCTGCTCTGGAATGGCTGGTTTGGTCGCTGTCTTTTGAAATTACGGATGACGTCTCGGCCACAGCTGGATAGGTGGGGGCAGGGCCTGTAGAGGGTATTGAGTGAGCCATCATGCAGGTGATAGATAGTGGACGGATCGGGATCACGAGGAGCATACCCGAGCCGTCTGCCTTCTTCCGACTGAAAATAATTGCCGAATCATTCTGCACCGGATCTCGGTTCGTCGCGGGATCGGCCTTCAGCGTCGCCTCGCTCGCGATGCTGGCAGCTCGGGAGATTTCGCTCCTGGGACCGATCGCCCGGTGTGCCATATTTCCTTCCCCGTCTGCAGCGTTTAGTCGTGTCTTCGAGATTTTGGAGCACATGGCGGGCTGATTCTCAGAGTGGTGCTCACCTCGACCTTTGAAACAAGAGGTCACGGCCTCACGATTTCGCTCGACCGCTTCCATTTCCTCGAGAGGTACGGTGCTGATAGTGTAAGTCTCTCTCAATCTTTCCGTACCTGCTGTAGCGTACGCTGGAGTAAAGTCAGTGCTGGGCAAAGCAGTTCCAGTCGCGGCATCCGTTCGCAGGGCGCTACCATGTGCAAAGGGTGTAATGCAAAAGGATGCTCTTGGAAGTATCGGCGCCATGCCTTCACTGTTTACGGTCCTCGCATGGCCAATCGTTGATAGCCCTGGTGTCTTTTGTGAAGGGACGTAGCAGGCTTTGCCTGAACAAATGACATGCGTACCTTGGGATTCTTGACCCTGAGTATCTTTTTGCACTCGAATAACCACTTCCGGAAGCCCTTTTGTTGGCTTCGGCGGAGTGGGCGGGTTTGCGTCGTCGCGGGGAGTTGATGCAGTGCGGAGATTACGGGGCGATGGTTCTGAAGACCCAGCGGTCGGTTTGTGGTCAGCAGTTACCGGGCTAAAAGATCCCAAGCGCGACGTCGAGGCCTTCTTTGCGATCGCGGTTCCGGGGATAGATGGCAGCTTGATGTGCGGCTCCGACTTGCCTCGACTGTGGAGTCTTGGGCCTTGGGGCGATCTCTCCTGATGATCAAAAGTCAGGTCAAACTCAGGCACATCATCCTGGGGCTCACAGGGAGCAGTATGGAATGAGTGTGCTGAGGCCTGGCTTACCGGTGACTGTCTCGCTGTTTTGTAGCCGCCTACCGAAGAACTCAAGCTGGGCGCATGAGAATGCTTAGCGGTGCCGGCAGAGAGATGGGTCTGGCTAGCGGCGTCGACGTTATGTAGGGAACTTCGCGGGACCCTGGTGGGCGACATGGTGACTCTAATGTTCGAGGTTTGGCCGGCGCTCTGCCGAACTGGCGAAGATGGCTTAGCTTTTGGCAAAGTCTCTGATGGCTGTAGTTTGCTCGGAGTTCGCCTTATCACGAGGGTAGCGGACATTACATCGCTCTCAGCCGCATCCAGTGTCATTTTAGTAAGATGTGTGGAGGTCTCAGGGCTGCGGGGGCTGCCATGATCGATTGAAGAACGCGATCCTCGAACCGTCTTGCGCCCGACATCGGTGGGCAATTCGGGTTGTGACGCCCGCTTCCGAACTTCTCGTTGCATAGCTCGCTGTGCTGTGGCGAGTGAGGGGCCGTGGACCTTTCCGACCCACCGCGTAGGCATTGCCTTGCCCAGGCTATGTGGGCTCGGGCTTCCCATCTCTGTACTTTTCTTCTTGGCTCTGGCGCTTCCCGGCGATGGGGTGGGCTCGTCGTCGACTGGCGTGGGGCGGCCACGCTCCGGTCCAGGAGAGGGCAAAGTATGAGGCCGGCGTCGAGTACTGGGCGACAGAGAGGGAGTATATACGGGAGCAGTACCGTGAGCAGTATCTGATTCAACGTCTATATCTGACTCAGCAGGGCGAACAATCGAAGCGTGCGACGCTTGAGGGCGGATATCACCTGTGTGCAGGCGTGGATTGTCAGAGAGGGATCCGCTAGAGTCGGGACGCTCATTCAAGGTCTCAAAGCGGGTGACAATCTCCTGGACCTTACCATCTTGGTGAGTGAGACTCATTGAGAAGCCGGAGTATGTATCCAAGGGGATGTTGATGTTCAGCTTGTTGTATTCAGACTTATCCAATGCAGGGCTGTCATGAGATGCAAGCTTGCGATACTGGTGAGGGCTGGGGTGCAGAGCAGCACCGGCGACGTCCATGTCGGGCAGGGCCGAGCGTGGAATACGGTTGACAATAGGTGTAAGCTGTTGTGTGGACTGCTTGACGGGACCGGCGGCGACCTGGGCCCAGCTTCTAGACGGCACAGGTTCAGACGGCCTCAGCGTTGACATGATCTGGCTGGGGGCTCGATTGTGTGCGTCGCTCGAGGAGGGCTGCGACGCTGAGCTGGCTTTGTCCGGCCCAGGAGAGCGGCCGTGGGCTTTTGAGCCTGCGGGACCAGATTGCTTGTTGGTGGTGGTGTTGTTCTTGTTGTTGTTGTTGTTGTTGTTGTCGCTCTTGTCTGGACGAGGGCCACTGGGGCGCCAACGGTCGTGTCTACAACGTCGTTAGCTGTCTTGTGAGGCGGAAAAGGATGAGCGACTTGCTTCTGAGGAAGACCGAGGGTCGTTGCCTTGTCGCAGTAGGATAAACGGATAAGCTCGCCGTGTCTGCAGAGGCTGTAGTACGTGTAAGAATATGTACACATGATGGGGTGGCCGCCCGGAAGAGGGCGACGGCCGCCACACAGAGAGGGAAAGGGGCGACTGGTCGCAAAACGGTGGAACAATGTCAAGCGCCCGTGAAGGGAAGTCGCGAATGAACGCCAACGGCAAGTGGATAGGAAAGCGAAGGGGATGGAGGGAGGTGCGGGCGGACGAGGAGGGAGAGGGCGAGGGCGATGGTGAGGGCGAAAGGGTAAGAGAGGCCATCTATCCGTTGTTTACATTGGATTGAAACAAATTTTCTTGGTGAGCAAACGACCTAATGGAGGCAGCCGCGTGTGGGAGGCGCTGGTGAAAGAGCTCTACCCCTGACAACCAAACCCCAAACTGAACGCAGAAATGGCAACGTGAAAGGCAAATGGATTTGAGGGGACAATAATAGGAAATCAGGATCAAAAAGCGTCTACAAGAGGAGAGGAACACCACCTGCTGTGATTGCTGCTAGCCCCGGGCTATCTGCTCTGCCGTCGTTGCCATGTCCTGTACATCGCTCGATACTCAGAACCGCCTCTTCTTCTTATGCGCTTGTTGCCTGGCCAGCTCCTCGTTCCTCCGCTTCAGCTCCCGTCGTCTGCGCTCCGCCTTTTCCTCTGGCGTCTCCTCATGTGCTTGCTCAGCTTCTGGCGAGCTCCTCACCGCCGCCGTGCCTTCACTCACCCCCTCTGCAGCCGAAGATGGTTGCTCAGTGACGGCTTCGCTTCTAGTCGTCTGCTTCGCGGGCGAGGGGCTACTAGAGGGGGTTCGCTCTCTGGCGGCAGACGCCTTTTTCTTACCCCCAATCTTGAACCCTTTTCTCCGTTGACCTGTCGCAGACTGCGTGTCGGCCGTCTCTTCCGTAGCTGGGGTAGCCTCTGGCGCCTTTTCAGCTTCATCGTGACTCGCCGCCATCTTCGCTCTGTGACCACCAATCTTGAATCCACCCCTCTTCCCGGGTGGTGGTTTCGGCGCTTTTGGGAACGGCGACTCTGGCGTAGATTCCCTGGTTGGTTGGCGACCTCGCGTCTGACTTTGGCTCTGGCTCTGGCCTTTGAGTGGCGCATCGAGATCGTCATCTTCCGTCTCGTCGTCTTCAGCATCGTCATCTGCGTCAGGGATCGGTTTCGATTCGTCTCTCCCGACTGCGGGGGTTGGTGTCGGGGGATTGGAGTGCGCTGTTTGTGTGTGACGAAGCTACGGATAGAATTAGCAATGGGATGCGGTTGTCGATGCCGAGCACTACCTTGAAGTTCTCATGGGTCTCAAACTCGTCCTCCGTCTCTGTGTCGTCCTCGTCAGCTGTTGGTGGAGGAGGCGAGCTCAACTTCTTCTGCGTTTTCTTTGCTGGTGCGTCCCTGTGCCTCAATCGCGTATCAAGCGACTTCCACCATATACCGTCCACATCCTCCGAAATCATCTCTGCCGGGACTTTCGGGTTGCACTCTGAAAGCGCTTCCTGGAAAAGAGCCAGGGTGCACACGTGGTCGTCCTTCAATCTTCCCGTCTCTTGCATCCATTTCTCATCGTCCAAGGGGTGCAAAGCTGGTATCTGCCGTGCTGCCAGCTCGCGCTTGACAGCGCGCCTCCCTGCCTTCATCGGTGCAAGGCTTGGGAAGGCCAGTGCCAAGTCGATGTTGCTGGACTCGAGTTGGTCGAGGAAGCGCGTAATCGCCCTGTCCTTCTCGCGTACGGTAGATAACAGTTCGTGGATGCGCTCATGTTGAATGTGTGACGACACCAGCAGCGGTAGAATGAGTTCGTCCTTGAGGATAGCAGAGTTGCGCTTTCGGAGATTGAATGTCCATGTCAGGGAGCCAAGGGGATCAGGGAGTTTGCTGGCGGTATGCAGTACGATTGCATCCGTATCGCCCTTGGTAAGTCGACATGTGGAGCCATCGCTGCTCACCAAGGACTGCTTTACATGTTCGAGAAGGATAGTTAGTTGAGACCTGTCCTGACGACTGACTTCGATTGGCGACTCATGCTCCGACGCTCGTCTCAAAATATCATCCAAGCCAAGCTCTTCACTCCAGATGTTGCTCAAGTCGGTCAGAAATACCGTATATGCATCAGAGCGGAAATTCGGCTTGATGAGCAGCTGTGGCACGGACGAGTCCTGATCGGAATCAGAGACGTGCAAGACTCGCCAGCAAGACATGCTGGAATCCCTCCGGCACAACCCACCTACAGCATACTATGGTGGATGCTCTTACCAACACACGCACGGGTTCCCCGCGTACTGTGGTATTGCGTACCTAGGTATGTCTAAAATTATCCTCATGATGGAACGCGACGCGCCGTGAAGATGAGCCGGCTTATGTAAGCTGCGCCTTTACGTCACCAATCACAAACAACGCGCCAAGCGTCGGCTCTCCCGGGCATGGAGTTCGCATTGTTTTGTCGGACTGGAACATATCACCAATCTTTTACGCACCATTTTTCGGACATGGCATCGCGAAACCCACCTCCGTGGACCGCTGACCAGCGGCTAGGACATCAGCAATCCGTTCCAGCAAAACGGTCTGCCGACTCTCGGTATCAACAAGAACACCGGTCGAAACGGTCCGCCACCGCAACCACCAACCAACAAGAGGAAGCATGGGTCGCCGACGAGGATCGCTTCGTGCTTCAGCAGGCGAAGAAAAAGGCCGCCCTACGAGTAAAGGGAGGGCGCGCAAAGCCGATTGACTGGCTCGCTGTCACGCTTCGCTTCGTCGATCCCACCAAGACGCTCCTTGATGAGGAAGTGGAGGACCACGAACTAGATGTTGTTGATCCTGTCGGTGTGTTTGAGGGACTCGGGGAAGAGGAGTTGTCGGATCTCGAGAAAGACATCGAACAGTACCTTGCCCTCGAAACGAATCGCAGCAACAGGGAATATTGGAGTGTATGCATGTCCTCGGCACCTTCCTTCTCACCCTTGCTGACCTCGTTAGGCTTTAAAACTTGTGTGCAAAGATCGCCGCAGGAAATTCAGAAATTCAAGTGCCGAAGCGCGCGGCACAAGCTCCGTTTCCGCCGATATCGATCGATTGCTTGCACCCAAGTCATACGAGGAACTCGAGAGGCTCGAAGGCCAAGTAAAAAGCAAGCTGGATTCCGACGAACCCATAGATTACGATTATTGGGAACAACTTTTGCGGAATCTCCGTGTCTGGAAGGCGAAGGCAAAGCTTCAGAAAGTCTCTCAGGAAGTGGTCGGCGAACGTCTTCAGACGCTCCGTAAACAGCAGGAGGAGGCCGCTGTTGCCATACAAGAGAAGTTCAAGGCAGCTCTTGGCGATGTCAAGGTGCCCACATCTGTGGAATACGATGCGTCATTAGATCCTGACCCTGCTCTGAGACTGCGACCTGAGGAAAAGGCGCTGGAACTCGTTGACGACAAGGTCTTCCTTGAGAAAATAGCGGAGGGCCGCCGGAAAGTCATCAAATTGGGCTTTGTTCCACCGCACAGAAAGGGACCCGCCAGTGCTTCAACGGCCTCGCAGGCTCACATCAATCGCTCAGCGGACAACGGCTTATCAAGGTTCGCGTCAATCGACAACGAGGACTCCTCGGCTGCTGGGAAGGCTCTATACGAAAGAGAAGTGGCACGTGGAGTGGAAGAAGGCGAAGAGATCTTTACTGGCGAGGAGGAGCTCACGACGGAACGGCCACAATGGGCCAGCCAATACAAGCCTAGGAAGCCGAGGTATTTCAACCGGGTACAAATGGGTTACGAGTGGAATAAGTACAATCAGACCCACTACGATCATGATAATCCCCCACCCAAGGTCGTTCAAGGTTACAAGTTCAACATCTTTTACCCGGATCTGATCGACAAGACCAAGGCGCCGACGTACAAGATCGAACGGGAGAATGGAAGAAAACGCGGGCAGTCCTTTGCACCTGCTGGGGAAGACGATACGTGCTTGATCCGATTCATTGCGGGGCCGCCGTATGAGGACATAGCTTTCCGTATAGTGGATAAAGAGTGGGATTACAGCGCAAAACGCGAGCGTGGCTTCAAGAGCAGCTTTGACAAGGTACGTTCCACACCGCCCGGAGAGATTGTCGATTCTCACACCATGCACACATGCTCTTGTTCCCAGTTTGGGAGGCTAACCATCTGCAGGGCATCCTGCAGCTGCATTTCCAGTTCAAAAAGGTGGGCTCCAATCGATCCTACTTTTGCATGCAGCCAGGCGCTGACCGCCGCAGATATACTATCGGAAGTGATTCCGCTTCTCCAACCCATCCCCTTCCCGCATCAGTCGCATCATGCGTCGGAGTACCGTCTAGACGAGCGCCCACCAAGGACATTGGTGTACCGCCCAGAAGAGACTATTTTTCAATATTAGTTCTCCCGAACACTCGTGGCAACCATTGCACTGCGCCACGGAATCCTGTATCATAGTTCCTTACTGCCTTGCAGCTGACTGGATATCGATGATGAACGCTGAACGCTGGTCGGTGAAAGTTGACAACCAATCAGGAGCTTACATACTTCAGTGGCGTCAAAGTCGAGTGTTCTGACCGGAGTGTAAAGACTGCAAGATTGCGTTACACCGTGAAAAGCATAATTACCAATACGGCAGCCCGCTGCTCCCTGCATGTAGGGAGCATGCAGCTCGTTGGATCTATCGCAAGCGTTTCCTTCCATTACTCCACGGTCTGCTCCTGGGCCGCAACTAGAATGCTCGCGAACCCGCTTGACGGAGCTATTGCGCTTGTTGCCAGTCAAACGCGACCTTCCTTTGGGAATTGGGCCGTGTTCTGCTCTCACGCCAAATCGAGTTGACATCTCTGCCAGTCCGTTGTCTACAGATGGAGGGACGGAAGGAGTTCTAGAAGACATGCATAGAACACGGAGAGAGACAGCGAGAGACATCTGCCCGGACATGTCTGACATCCCAACGGCTGCAGGGTGTGTAGCATAGCATCTGCAGGCTCCCGCCCCATGTCTTCTGAGCCCACTCGTCCCGCAAATCTGTGGCTGATGAGGTAACACACTCAAGTCACGCCTTCTCCCGGACAGGGTCCAGACAATTTCGGTGTGCACCGGCCGACCGAACACCGCCCGGTAGTGGTTTAACGACTTGCTTCTCGGCCCCGTGACACCCATCTTGCCAGGTCCCGCTCCGCCTTCAAGACGTTGTCATGATATCTCTCAGTTTGTTTGCGCCATGCTTCCAGGGCCCGCCGCAGGTGCGCTGTCGGCAGGTTCCCGCACCGTGGTAGCAATGAAGCCTCCCGCCGCCCAATCCCCCATGGGCTGGGCCATAGAAACCCTCAAATGTCTCACTGGCCGCTCCACAAGATCTGAAAAGGGCTGCTGTCATTCGCGCTTCTGGTTCTTCACTATCCGCCTTGTCCTACTGTTGGTGCTGGCAGTGTTCGCAGCCCGATCTCCTACACTGCCTCTTCCCACTACCGAGACCTACCAGAAAGAGACAGCACAATGGCTATGCCACACCCAGAGTCACCCCGCCGGCCGTCCTCAGTCGACGTATCCTGTGGCCTCGATTCTGGCTCCCCATCCAAGGCCTCCTTTTGTACGCTGGTTCCGCTGCTGTCTTCTGCCTCCCCCAAGCCATCCAGCTTACCGCCCACCATGGCGACCGCCCTTTCAGAAACTACCCCTTCAAAAGATCAATCGCACCTTGGCTCTGGGTTCATGGGCCTTGGAGAACCCTCCACACTGCAATGGGCTGAACAGTGTGAGATGGGTGCATCGCAACCCTGTCAAAACGGGAGAGGATATGGTGGCGTGTTTCCAGGACAAGTTGATTACTCTGGGCCTCGTCTCGACTACTCCCCCAACGGACTCCCGTTCTCCAGCAACTACAGTCTCACTTACCCTACGTTTGATCCTAGCTGTCCCCGCTCTTATGCTGGTGGACTTGAGCTCTCAAACGGGATGGACAACATAACCATGGCCGAGTCATATCCGCCCTCCGCGTACGTCATCAATCCTCCCAAGTCGCATGATGACTTGAATATCCAAGACACTGGCACGTCGAACCAGCTACTGCAATTTAATAATGATTTCGAAACACAGTGCGGCGCAAGGTTCAAATCGGAAGCCTGCTATGCTGGTAGTGCGTACGGCTCCGCTCCCGGATCGCGGTGTTCGACCCCTCATGACGACTGTGGTTACATATCTTCGCGGGACGCGAGAGATGAGGATGGTTCGTTTGACAAGGAACAGCCCTATGCGCAGCTGATTTATCGCGCTCTGATGGAGGCGCCAGGGCATACGATGGTTCTGCGGGACATCTACGAGTGGTTCAAGCAGAACACGAATAAAGCTGAAGATAAGGAGACGAAGGGTTGGCAGAACAGTATTCGGCATAACCTGTCTATGAACGGGGTATGTAATTCCTCCTCTCTTCTCCCCATCCCTCAATATGCCCACCTTGTTTTACATGATAGCCGCAATGCACACACACTTTCCATACCTCCTATTCGAGGCGTGACTTCCTCTAACGTTCTCCAGGCCTTCGAGAAAGTTGACCAACCCTGCGATGACACTCGCAAAGGCTACATGTGGAAACTCACCGACGAAGCCATCCGCGAAGGCGTCAAATCCACAACCCGTTACCGCAGCAAGCAGCCCCACAAGCGCGGCCACCGCACGGGTCACAACCCTCTCCCTCAACGCCAGGCCTCCGGAGCGAAAGGCGGTTTGGCATCTCGCAAATCGGCAAAAGCAAGACGGCTGCATCGCGCAGTTACTGATCCGTACTTCAACGGTAATGGTGGTGGTGATGGGAGTGCGGGGGGCAGGATAACAAATTCGGCGACGTCGACTTATGACGGCGCTATCCTTGAGCCGCTCGTTTTCAACGACCCATATCCAAGTCTTTCGTCGCTCTCCTCGTTCCATAACCCCCCTACCCCATCATCGCCGTACTACGGCTCCGACCTCGACCTACCCCAGGATTGCTCCGCGCCTGTTTCACTGGATGGAGGCAGCTCGCACGGTCTAGGCAGTCCCCTGCTGGGACCCGATCTCGATCTCGGCCTGGATTTACCTCTCTCAATGGCTATGCGCGGCAGCAACGGTTGCCATGCATCATTTGGCGGAGCATCGTCTCCAGCGATGAATGCCTTGGTGTATGATGCAGCGTATCTGACGCCACAGGAGCCATCGGCGCCACTCTTTTACGACCTAGACCTCCCAGACAGCAGTGCTTCTCGAGACGCCACTGCGGCCGCATTCTCAAGCTCCCACTCTCCCCAGCAGCAGCAGCAATTGCAACCCCCGCGGCTCCGCCTGCACCCCCACCTGTCAAACCTGGACGTCCTATCCTGCTCCTCGCCCTCCGCATCCAGCCCTTCTGAGCCCCGCACACCAGACGACGTGGATTGCGGCCCAGGGCTAGCTGAAGATTGCTACATAATGGAGATGCGACCCTTGACTGGTGAGACGGGTGGACCGCAGTTTCGCTTCTTTACTGATAGTGGGCCTGTGGCGAGGGTGCATGAATAGGGATGGAGAAAAATGTGGGATTGGTCTATGTGTCCCTTTTCGTGTGAGGGTCGTCAAAACAGTTTATGAATCACATCTTCAATGAATGAAGACGGCTTGGAAAGAGGCAGTACACGGTCGCGGCGCCCTGGTGTTCTATGGACCGTAGATTTCGTCTCTTTCTTTGGTTTGCTTTGTCCGTCTTTTTCTGGTTTGAGTTCCTGCACTGCATATTTTCTCATTTCTTTGCCTCCTTGTTATAGATTTCCTCAGCTCACGATGACAACTACAATTATGATTACGACTACCGACCCTCACGACACATAACGCCCGGCACTCCCATGAGAACTATCATCGGCAACGATATCAGAGCAGCATAGCCATGGCGTTTAATCATTAAGTCATTTCCCTTTGTTGGTGTATATACGAACATCTTGTACAGTAGTATCAGAGCTCCTTGGATATCATGGCATTAGCGGGTACGGACAGGATGGGGGAGATGCTACTGTATACTAATGATGAGATGATTGTGACGCCAATGTTACATGTACTTTTTGTTCTCAATGTCGGAACTAACCTGGGTGATCCCGTCCCTCGTCGCACTTCCGTATCCATAGCGACCTTGCCCTCTCCTAAGGAGAAGGTGCTCCGATGGCGCGCGGACAAAGATCGGCTCTGCACCATTTACGAAGCGACCTCGGATCGAATATCCTCCGATTGATGGAGACGGTAACAACCAGCTCCACGCGAGTCGCTCCAGAATAAAGGTACGCGCATCAATGACGTCCAGCTCTCCACGTTTTGCTTACCCTAACTCCTCCGAGGACTAATGCCCACGCCGTGCGTGCGCACCGCAGAAGCCGTCAAGCACAAAAGAACATGCACGTACCTGTCTCATCGAAGGATCTCAACCATCATCACTTTCGCCCCAGCCTGCCTCAACATGTGGTCAGTACCGGAGCGTTGTGTATCGGCTCATCCCGAGCCTTCTTGCTGGGATTCCGACAACGTGGATTGTACAGTAACTCTAGCCAACACGGAGCGCCATACTTGGCCGTCAATATCAAGCAGACCCACGGCCGTCTCCGGTTCTCGGGCGCCTCGTCAGTGGCCCGTTTCCCCGACCCGCAGGAAGGGATGGAGCGCATGTAAGGTGCAGCCACACGGCATTTGCTTTTGAAAGTGGGTTAGGGTGGGATGAGTGCGGGGAGATGTCAAGACGTCCGAAAGGAAGTCTCGGAGAATGTAGTAGAGATTTTAGGAGGCAAGCAAGGTATATGCACTTTTTGGGAGTTGCAAGTAGTGGTTCTACATTAGCTTTGAGAAGAATCACACCAGTCAATGAACATGTGGGGAAGTTCAGTAGGGATTCACAGGAAGGAAAGCTTCCTTTGATGTGGAACGTGGGCCACGGGCACGTCGTCGAATGCAGATGCAGCACTTATGCAGTCAGATCCTTTGACGCAGGCTGTGGCCACGCCAAGGCTGTTATAAAATGTGCAGATGTGAACGACGGCATGCTTTACGCTAAAAGGCCGCCTCCAGCCTACAGGGCGAAGAGGTGTATACGGGGGCATCGCCGTCGAGAGGAGGACACCGCTGTGAATTCCGGTGTGGTGACTGCCATGTTCTCACTCCTCCAGCTTGTATTAGTCCCGGGCTGATTTTGAGTCGATCGGATGAATGAATACGGTTCTCCCCCGGGGCTGCACTCGTAACGTCCAGGATAGCCCCAAAAGTTTTTCTGAACCGCGCTGGCGGGTAAGTGAATGAGATGTCACTGGGCCATCTCGCTTCTTCATGAACTGACCCAATCTTGCATCACGTCTGCAAATGCGAGCTTCTTGAGTGATCTTTGACGTCGTGGCGCCCAGGGCTTCATGTCCCTCTACGTCCATCTTATAACGAGGTTCCATCTGGTAGGGGAGAGCTCCAGATATATGAGATGCCAGGGCCCTTATGTAGTTCTCCTGAAATATTTGGCGGTGCTTCTCATTGGTCTTGTCGACGACTTCAACCTGCAACTGTACGGAGGTGAAAAGCATAATCATAGGCGCTCTATGCCCATGGAGCAAAGCCACGGATGCATGGAGGCTACACAAGTGCCGCGCGCCACAAATTCATGATACGGACCGGAGAATTTATGCCCAACGGCCCATCATGTCGGTGTGGGAAGCCGTTCGGGCCGTCAGGTATTCGAGACCAGGGGTCTCAATTGAAACAATGTTGTGCTCCGTGAGACGACTTTTCTTATGGCACCGTCAGGAGATGCTCCTGGCCTTGCAATGCTCGACATCGTTGTGAACAAGCTGCGGTCAATGTCAAGCAAGGAAAAGACCCTTCCAACTGCCCAGGGAACACTCTCCGTTGCCATGCACAGCGACTCACATTGGCTGTGACATGCTGCGTATGCACCGTTCAGTGATGTTCACCGGCAGTATCAGAGCAATCTTGCAGCCCAACCGCCCATGTTCCTGAGCCAGCTGTGTGGTACTTGTACCGCCCGTGCCTTTCTGTTGAGCAACGATCCCATCGGTGAGATTCATAAGGCCATTCTGCATAAAACGGCGCTATAATGGGAGCTGTCAGGCTATATGAGGCTGCGAATACGTATCTCCAGGGACGACATAGCCTTGACCAACCTTTCGGCCTCTGCTGATAAGTACACTATGCTCGTCAATTCCATGAGTAGGGGACCGCAACCCGTCAGTGAGGTCCTACCGTTTCCTTGCCCGTTCCCCCACTATGGGTGCGTCCACGGCTGTCAGGTCTGCTTCCCTCAAATCGAGCAGCAAAAGTAACCCAGTTGCACCGTGCCAGCCTGGGGTCGGCCCCGGGTGCATCGCGGATGCGGGAAAGGCGAAGGCGTAACGCAAATCCCCTGCGACATCAAAATGCAGAGGCTGGTCTGGAGACGGGTGCGTCGCACAGCCTATCGTCAAGAGCGCGCTACACGCTTGATGCTTTGAGAGTCCAAGTGCTATAGGTTTGGCTGAGGACCCACAAGTGGGGGACACTGGGACACATATATCTCCTATGCTCGGCGGCTATATCGGAGGAGGGAGTGAGTGATTGGAGAGTCTAACCCTACACTAGAGCTCCAAAAGAAAGATTAGTACAGAAAGTTTACTGCGGTACAATCATGGAATCAGGCCACATGGTTAGGCTGAGGTGAATCAATGCCAGGAAACGAGTTGGCTTTACAGTCTGGCACAAGGGAGACGGGCAAACCGATCATGCGAGTACTGAAGCGAGAGACCATTATCGTAACTAGCCGGGACACGTCCGTGTGGGGGTCAAGAGAGGAAGCACACACTGGCGAAGACCCGACAAATCGGATGCCGCACGGATTTCCCTCATCGGTGAAGTGTTTACGGTGGTACATACTGCCAAAGTCGATTACGTCATGGTCCTTTTTAGAGACTTACTTAGCGGAGCGGAATACAGAGTAGCGGTTTGGGTATCCCGCCCCCTGCTACGCAGCATAATCCCTGAAAATCAAAGTTTAAACAGCCACTGGTAAGGGACGGCAAACGGCCCGTAACGTGGCTTTAAACTTCCCGTGTCAGTCTCCCCACGTAGACTACCGTAAAACTGGCGTTTACAGTATGTTATGGCCGTTTCGCAACAGGCATATATGTCTGCAAGTGTCCCTGCTCCAGCGCGAGAAGTAATGCATGTGGACGAATATGGCTAGTGTCATCAGAAAGCCTGTGTAGCTCTGCACCAGGGTATGCTGTAGGGCGTATAGTGGACGCCTGTGTGACATTCAATGAGCATGTCTCAAAGAGAAGTGCCCTGACACCGGCGTTACACATGGATTCACGACTGCTCGAGCATTTAATAAGCCGCAGAACGGTCGAGTGCGCGATGTGTTAAATCCGGCGTTGAGCTGTTTCCAATTGTTCGCCAATAGTGGAGATGGTAGAGTAGAACGTGCATATACGGTGCCACCGTTGATGCTGAGTGGTGGAGTCTCGCTTGTGCATGACGATGGCGTTTAGGTGTGGATATTATTCTTAGGGCTGGACACTGAAGAGTGGGTGATGAGCGAGAAAACGGAGGTGGGAAAAGTTTGACGAGATTACATACCTGCGTCATTCACCAATGAAGGATCAGATGGATGTCAGCCTGTGTTCAGCAGGGAAAGTGCCCATTGCGTGCAGTGGCGGCCTCGGGGATACCTACGGTGTACGGGTATGTGTTCAATAACATGTGCAGGCATGAGCACCCGTCCTCAAACGTATCTGATCGTTCCGCTGGGCAGAAAGCGAATTGAGGCAATTCGGCACCGCAGTTGCAAAAATCGTCGTATCCATTTGACAGATTCATGATTCGATATCACCCTTGGATGACCTGCAATAACCTGGAATACGCTAGTTTGGATTTGGTATGGTACCCGCCCACTAGCAATCCGTTTCAGATGCTTGTCCTGACCACTTCCCTTGCGTCGTCAGTGTTGAAGTGCATCGTGTACAACATCATTAACAAAAACTGAAGCAAGACCCGCGAGTTACGTGCTTTTTCTCGTTATTACCGTGCAAAAGGTGTCGAATATATACAGGGTGAATACTTCTCAGATGCAACGAGAGCTACTATCGTATGCGTCGTCACAGCTGAGCTCGCTCCATGTATCATGTGACATTACAACTACTAGGTGAAGTCAGTGCAAAGGGCCCTATCGCGAACGGTGGAAAAATTCAAACCTACAGGATTCAATTACTTATAGCGAATGGTGTATTACATGCTAACCAAGCAGTAAGAGTCCCTTCCGCTGCGCCGTGGGGCAAGGCGAGCACATTTTGGTAATGCTCTTGTCTCCCTATACAGAAGTCGCAAAGACTGGGACTTTCGGCTTTTTACATCCCAGATGCGGCAAGCCCCTCGAATCCCAGACTCCTCAAAAGCCCGCGATAGTGATGAAGTCCTCTGAAATGACATGGAGAACCAGTTGTGTGAGCCATGCTCCTCAAGATTGAAAACTTCCACCAGGGAGTCAAAGGGGCCTTCCAACGTAACAACTTGAATAGGTGAAACATGTCCTCAACCAATGTCTGCACCCATCGCCGCGCACAGATCCTAATGCGTGATGACCTTCTTAAGCCGCCAATCTCGTGCGAGCAGCGTACATCAGTTTAGACAGCCCTTTCCTCCTACCCAGTTCCAGCGACGCGTCTGTTGAATTCGATACCAGTTCGGCTAGCCTCTTACGCTCAGCCACAAGGTTCAACACTTGCTTTTCAAGGGATTGACATCGCTCGGTAGAAACGGATAGCTGCTTTGCAAGGCTCTGGCGTTCTCCCTCCAGTGTTGATACCTTCTCTTCCAGAATTCTGAGATCTTTACAGTGTTTCCGATCTTGAAGCTCGCAATAAAGGACGAGAGTTCTGTAGCGGTTCCGGAGTTTCTTTGGATTTTCCAGGTCTTTGAACAATGCCGTCTCGAACTGATCCGCACTGCCCGGTGGGAGTGGATGTTTAACCTCGCAGCTAGCTTCCAGTTCATGACCCTGCTAAGGCTTGATGTTGGGATTCAGCCGGCCACCGAGGCAGACGTTTATCTGGCGGCTAGAATCAATGTCAAAGAGTCCTCTCAGGCTTTCGTAAGCACACTCGACGAGCTTCTGGTTCTGTAGCTCGGAAGTACCAGCCAACGCGTCCAGAACCAGGGAAGGGGCTTTGCTGTCGCACTTTAGGCGCAGGTCGTGTATAAGAGACTTCCCAATTTCGAGCTGTTTAAGAAAGGCGTTCAAGTTCTCTCGCACCTTGTCGCTGTTTGGGAGTCCAGCTAGAAAAGATTGCAGAAAGCAGAGTTGCATTGCCGCCGGGATCGCTTCAAGTATTTCCTCTGAGGCTTGCTTGCATACCGCGTTCTCTGCGTGTTCGGCGACGACGGCGGGCATTGTTTCCGATCGTCGCTGATCACGATGTGATGTCTCGAAAACGCCCTCTCTCTCCGACCCCATTGCGTTTTCAGACTGGCTTCCTGAGCGAGTGCTTTCGTCCTCCCCATGGTTACACCCGAAATCCACGTGTCCGGCTTCGACCGAAGCGCAATGCAATGTCAGAGGAGGGTCTAGAAACGGATTCTCACATTCCTCATCAATATTCCACCAATCGTCGTCCTCTTTGTCACTTAGGCCGGAAACTGGACAGTACTCCTCTGTCAAACAAGGCCATTCCTCGCATTGTCTCCACCCCGCTCGTTCCGCGCTCTTCTTGAACGACAACCTGACGCTTCCCTAGTGGGTCAGGGCATCATCCAGCTTGGAGCCCCGTATAACGTCGCGGATCGTTCGTTTGGGACGCCAGTGGAAGGAATGATCCGGCTGGGCGTGGGAAGTCATGTGGTCGAGGTAAGAACGTTCTCAGTTGCAGGGTGGCGTGAGATGATTATGCGGATGACCAGTGTGGGTTTTGTGGGGAAGTCGATGAAAAGAATAGCGACAGATGAGCGCATAACATGCAAAACAAACAATCGTCGGATCAATTGAGATAGCGATGAGCGAGAGGAGGTTGTGGTGGGGACGAAGAAGAAAGTGAAAGGTACGAAAGAGGAACAGAAGAAATGACGATGACGTGAGTGAGTGAGGTCGAATTAAGTTCAGGCAAATCTCAACAAGGAAGTCGCAGCCTCCGATTTCTTTTTTCGTTTGTTGACAATTTGCGGCAGTTGCCTGAACAGGAAGGGACATTGTTGGAATGCATACGGAGCCCCTCCGATCATTGCTGTACAGGCCTACCTAGGGATGCCGCCAACAAGCCGCCATGATGAGGCGGAGACGCAGCATCGGATCCCAACGATGCAAAGCGTAGACGAACCGAGCCCAAGGGGGCTTGAAGGGATCGCCGATGATTAGTGGGATCAAGGAGGGCTGCCGGTATAACCCGTGCACAGGTGGTTGGTATCTCGTGGAGGGGTACCTTAGGTATATTAGGGCAAGGGTTGTTTTGATATAGGTACAAAGAGTCGGTATTAGTGTAACGACGAAACATGGGAACGAGTGTACCCAGAAGAAGCGCGTCTGGAAGAACATTGGAGAAAATGATTGGAAATGCAAGAGATTGCGGTTACTGGTAGTTTGGGAAGATGGATGGGGTGGAGAATCCGTTAAGAGAACTGGAAACGCTGACAAACGAAAGAGAGTCTCGACAAAAGGACAGAAATGGGTTGTGGCGAGAGAGGTTTGTCCCCTGGTGAAAGTCTGTGCCGGAAAGGAACCAGTGGGATGCATCATCGTGGCGTTCACCAAGGAAATAATGCTATTGTGGATGCATATGTACACAGTATGAACTCCTCCCCCGAGGCTTGTAACCACTCCGCATCCACTTCAATCTTGAGTATGTCATGACTTAGATATAAATATAACAGAAGGGACCACCAAGCGTGTGGCTCGCCTCGCGAATCGACACAGTCGGCACGCCCACGAAACCGAGATCAATCGGATCGTCGAGGGTCGTGTTGCGGCTGGGAGGCTGGTTGTTCACGGTGATGGTGCCCTGGACAGAGTACTGCCTGTTCTTGATATCCAAGTTTTGCCAGGTCCACCAGACGCGGTCAATCATGGCGTGGTGCAGGAAGAAGAAGGGGTCGCCAGGGGAGGCGAAGAGATCACCCCCAGGGTCGCCACCAACGGTGTAATGGCCCGCGGTGTGCACGCCGAGGTAGCCGTTCATGAAATCACCCTGCATCATGGTGGCAAACCAGTAGAAGTTGTCGTGGTCTTTGATGAGGGAGGCGACGTCTGAGTCCTTAGACCAGCCTTGGGAAGCGGCACGGGATACATCGCGCTTGAGACAGCGAGGGTTGTACCCCAGTCCAGTAAACGGCTCTGGGTTGGGAGGATCCGGGAGAACGACAGGGCCGAGGTTGACCTTCCAGCTGTTGAGGAAGTTAGTCACTGAGGTAAAACCATTGGCGGAGCGCACCTACTCTTTGAAAGGTCCAGACTTGATACAGCCTCCTCCGTTTCCAGGGGGGAGGCTCACGCCGCACATGTCCGGTGAAGGAATGCAGGTGTTGTTACGGCCGGCGACATACTCTCCATCACCAGACATGCTGGTATCGGAGCCATCGAGAGCGGGCGACTTGAGAGGATCGTCCGCCCACCTGGCCCAGTTGTAGTAGGGTTGATAGCCCTTGTAGCCACACTCATTGCGGAGGGCCTGCTCATATGCCCAAGTAAAATACCTGTGCCAAGCGAGGAAGTTCCCCTTTCAGAAATTAGCCAAGGTAAACAGACGAAGAAGAGGTGCGTTTATACGTACAGTGCCGTGGATAGACATAGTTTGGTTGATATGGGTAGCGACGAAATCATCGTAACGGTTCTTGGCGCCAGCAGCGAGACCTGCTGGTGTCCTAGCCGGCTTGGATGCCAGGCACTTCACAGCCGCGATGTATTCACGTCTCTCGGATGGGGTGAGAAGCGACCTAGGCATGTGGTGAGCATCAATAAAACCAAAGTACAAGGTGCGGCTGACTCACCACTCTCGACGATACGAAACATTTGCCAATGTGCACTTTTGAGAGTTGGGATATCCGTTTAGGGCGACGTGGAGACCAAGTCTAAAGACACCTTCGGCCGCCAGAGCGTCGGTCTCCAAGAACCCCAACCAGCGCTTTTGAAGGGTGCTACGGGAGTCCAGAGGGGCCGCGCTGGTGCTGCCGATCAGCGCGGCAGTGGCAAGGCTTGTGATCTTCATGGTTGATCGAAGATGGAGATGGAGGGCTGAATCGGCCGTGTATCTTTGCGATTATATCGAGTGAGCGGTTTTCGAGGAGTCCGGTAGCCCGGAAGGATAATAGATTAAAGTGAAACACCAAAGATGAAACTCCAATGGGACAAATTAAAAGCGATAGTATAGGTGAGGACCCGGGAAAGGAATTGACTTGTCCTGGGCTGCCGACGAACGCGAGCTGTGCTCTTACTTCTTATACAGGGTCACTCGTCGAAACTAGGGATTCTCGACTCGTCGCCGCCCACGTGGGAGTTTGTGGCAATCTCGCATTCCCGAAACGCCACGCCGCGCCTTGCAAATTCCAATAGTTCGGTTCAGGCTCACATCTTATTAGGAAGGACGGCCCATCTTGACACTGGTATCAGTAAATCTGGAGAGTTTCAATTGGATGGTTTGGCTGTGTGCAGTACAAAGTTGATCGCGCCGATTCCTTTTGAGGAGTTGGTGCCTCTTGGAAAAGGGTCTGAACCGCGGACCCAAATTGCCGAAGCAAGGTTCTGCATTGTTAAGCCAGGACTGGCGAGCCATGAAGGCGGGAGCGAGCAAGGAAGGACAGAGAACAGAGCCAAACACATGTTAGTTGCACGCTATGTCGGAGAGTTTCCCCAAAACGTGGCTGGTGAATGTTCGAGGGAGGCAGTAGAGCCAATGACAGTCTAGCTTGGCCTTTCTCGAAGAAGGTCTGTTGAGCATTATGCGGCACGCGTTGTGGCACGGCTCGTATTCACCCTCATCCAGGCTCCATCAACACCGGATAGATGGACCCGACAACGCTCCACGAGGGTTGAAGCCAACTGGCGATTCATCAATTCACCTGCCTGATAGACGCGCGCTCAAGAGGCGGGGAATGGACCTGTATTGGCGTGCGCATCCATGCACAATTCCATAACAACAGTGAAAAGAAACACAAAAGAAAAAAATATGTGGAGAGATGCCAATTGAAGCCTCCTTCGAAACTGAATTGCTCCCGAGCTTCTGCAGTGCATTAGGGCAGGGCCATGATAGGCAACCAGTCACGAAGCGCTAAAAAAGCAGAGCTATGGTCAATTGAACAGAGAATCTGCCCAGCGGAGATAGACCTCCATCTGATTAGAGAGGTCACTCAGATATACCTCTTCCCGTTGTGCAGAAAGGCAATAGAAGGGTGAGAAGGGCCGGGACACATGTGACTGGCTCCAGTGTTCAACAAGTCCAGATGGCTTCAGCGGTAATCCGGTGATGGTATTTTTGGATGGACACGGGGATGAAGGGGCTAGGGCGAACATACTTGATACAGACTCGAGACCTCAGACATGGCCAAAGAGGCGGGTCAGAACCGTGCCTTTATATGATACTCTGGAGCAACAGGCACGCTCAGCAGTCCTCGGGTTGAGGTGCTGTGTCCGCCATTCTTCACAATGGTGAAACTGGTGGGAATGGAGATGCCGACGCAGGCCCGAAGAAAAGCCACAGCGGAGGACACTGGAGGTGAGTAGGTAGATGCTGCGTAGTGTGGTGACGACAGAGGCGAAGTCCCAGGAGACGGGGGCGAAGTCCAGGAGCGTCAGCCAAATCCGCCTTCGACTCATGCGACACTTGGCCTAGCCAGAGGGAGACAAGCTGATGCGGTAGACGGGGTCGAAGCCGAAGGGCCGAGCCGAGGACTTGTGGTGGGGAGGTGGAGAAGCAACGAAATAGTGAAGTGTGAAGCACATAACCATGGTACTGTTGAGGGGCGGCATGAAGCACGATTTTGAAGCGCAGACACAGCGTTATTATATCGAAGGCTCGAATTTGTCGGGCCTGTGGGCGCAGAGTGGTGAAGGTCCAAGGGTCGGACGGGTAAATTGGAACGGAAAAGTGCTGTGGAGGATACGGAGTTAGGCCCCTTACTGTGTAAGTGCTGACTGAGCGAGCTGCCCAGGTGGGAATGGCTGGTGCTTCGGGTAGATGCACGTGCGCACACTAGTAGGTACCTACTTTAGATAGATACTTCCCATCAAAGTCCTGAGTCGTGCCCAACCGACAACCGACAACAACAACAACACAACAATCATCAGGCCCATCATCTGTACCAGAGAACCAGTCATCTTTCTTCACTATTGACTTACTGTTGCACTTTCTCGCAGAGAAGAGGTTCAGCAACCCCCCTGTGGATTAGCTATCTAGCCATCCCAAGTGGCCTCAATTGCTCGATGCTGACTGGTCTCCGTCCTTTTACAGCCTAAAGTCTTACTTACTAATTACTACTCTGGGGACAGCAACAGCCTTTCCATATTCGGTCGGCGACCAAAAAGAGCTGGAAAGAAGTTGCCAAGGGAGTCCAAAGCATGGCTATTGCAGATATGTACAAGTCGCACCGTTCACCCATCACCAACGAGCGGGTTTGGCTCCTTCGGTTACCGCACCAGCCTTTCACAGTATTGCGCCACCATATTCCAACAAGCTTCTTCGATTATTGGCGCTTCCATGCTTCGTCAACCCTGGGTGCTGGTGTTGGCGCCTTGCAGGTGGAGACTCGAGGCTCGCCTGTATTGATAGACGGGGGATGTGGTCCTCCTATTACCGCTGCAAACTTTAATTCGTGTGCGATTCCCTTTTCCTCCTAGCCGTCGTCGCTTCGCCACTGCCTCACATGGCCTTTGCTCTCGTTTACGAAAACTTCTTTGCAAAACGTTGCAACGCTGGGTTGTCTTAGTCCCTAGTCTAGACTATGGCGTCTGCAGCTTGAGGAGCTCCAGAAGGACTGGACCCGCCTCAGGAATCGGGGCACACTCCGTCCTGTCGTCAGCCAGCCGTGCGACTTTTGGTGGGAACGCGCAGGAGACGAAAAGAAAGATGCTGTCAAGCGCGCTTTCACGAGTGGGAGAAACGTAATAATACGAGGGGAACTCCGGGACGTTTTCTGCAGTTTCGGAGAGTGGGCCGACAGGTCGAATCTGTGGCTGAGTGCTTCGTCCTTCTCTTGACGCAGGACTGTGTACGGAATACGGAGGACTGAGTAGTGCCAAAAAACCTTGCAGTGGCAGCATTGAGCAAAAGTGGCGGGGAGCAGAGAATTTCGCGGGCTCAGTATGTAGTGCTCACCAGCATGCAAACGGATGCCACGCGTGGTAAAGTTCAAGGCAGGCCATTATTGGAGGTTGCTCCCACAGGCCCAAACACCCAGGTTCGCACGATGAGATCCTGTGACATGGCATGCATTCGTGCACACACATGGCCATATTACCCTGCAAGCCGATTACCCCTTCCGTCAGACTTGCCCGAGTGCGATTTTCAGGACACTGCACTATAAACCCAGGGATCTGCCCGCACATCAACAGGGTAGACATGGCCGGCCGCTTTCCTGTATAAGTCGAATCGATCGCATATCCTCTCGTTGAAGCTCCCCATCGATTTACCGCCGATCCTTATTGCTGAGCGACGCCTGTCGTTCAACGTTTTGCGCGGCCATGTCTCCCTTCAAAACGAGTCTGGGAGAGGCCTTGATGAAGAGACAGGCACCGGGTGTGCCTCCGCCTCCTACGCCTGAAGAGATTGCCTTCACGAACGCACCGGAGATACTCGCCATAACTGGGACGTTCTTTGCATTGGCATCATTCGTGTTCCTGTTGCGTTGCTATGTTCGCCTGGGAATGTTGAAGGTATTTGGCACAGATGACTATGTCATGACCATAGCAATGGTAATACCGATTTCTCCAACATGGCAACCTCGTGCTAAAGCATGGTAGCTTCTGGCGGCAGCAGTGTTTGCTTGCTTCAAGATTGAGACGGACCATGGACTTGGCAAACATTTCATGGTCCTTCTTGGGACGGACCCCGCAGGATATATGCAACTATCCAAAGTTCTCTACGTCCATAGCATCCTGATCATGGTCGCCATCTCCACCGTCAAGATTTCAATCGGCTTCTTTCTGTTGAGGCTGTCGACGAGCAAACCGTTTCACCGCTTCCTGTTCGTCATCATGGTCTTCATCGTTGTCCTGACGATTAGTTGCGCCATGACGCTTATTTTCCAATGCGTGCCGGTGCAGGCCGCTTGGGACATGTCACTTCGACCACCTCCGTTGGGCACCGGCGACGCCAAATGCTATTCGATGGCCGTCTTCCGCAACTTGGGTCTTATGAATAGCTGTATGATGTTCCCCCCCCCTTCCTCTCCCTCTCGTTTGTGGATGGA
This sequence comes from Westerdykella ornata, assembly GCF_010094085.1. NCBI lineage: Eukaryota > Fungi > Ascomycota > Dothideomycetes > Pleosporales > Sporormiaceae > Westerdykella > Westerdykella ornata. Next base: position 41,393 of record NW_022986870.1, on the reverse strand, counting down.
ATCTGACGTGCACCCAGCGTTCAACATCGTCACAGACGTCCTTTTCGCTACGATCCCAGTACCCCTGATTTGGAGGCTTCAGCTGAATCTTCGGACAAAGTTTACGCTTATTGGCATCCTTTCGCTCGGTTTGTTTGCCTGCGTGGCTGCCATTATCAAAGCGGTCCAGCAATGGGACGTACTCAACGATCCGGACTGGACGGTCAAAGACAGCTTCAACATTGTAAGGACCGTTGACGCCGTGTGCGGTTGACCATTCTAACCTGTTCTTGCGCAGTGGAACTATATCGAACTTACAGTGGGCATCATCGCAGCCTCCCTTCCCTCGCTCAAGCCTCTGTTCGTCAGCATTCTCGACACGGCACGCGCCATCACATCTGGGGGACGAACAAAGGCGACGGGATATGGTCACTCGGGATACGGCAAAGGAGCCGGCTCGTTGGGCTACATCAAACAGCCCGACGCCTCGAATCGGAGCATCGCTATGCAGAGTCTCACCAGCAAGGAGGATTCGGGACCGCAGAGCCCTTACAAGGTCCGCATCACCACGCAGCCTACGGGCCTAGCAGATAAGGAGGCTTGGGATATGGTGCACCGAAAAGCCAGCGACGAATCGATGTATCCCCTACAAGCTGAGCAACAGGACCCCCGCGGCATCGTCATGACCAAGGAAGTCCGCGTGAGCCGTTGAGCAGCATTACCTAGTTCTGGACTCATGTCGCCCGGCAACAGAAAGGTCCAATCCGAAATGACGCCTGCTGCGGGAAGAAGTGGATGGCATGTTGTACTTATTTAATTTTTGGCGTTCGTACACGTCCGTGTTCTCAGTTCCTGGCTTATCAGAGATACCCTTCCGCGAAAAGGCCTACTGCTTCTTGTATTATTTTTCCTTTGTGCGAGCTCCGCGATTCTCACGGTCAAGCCGTTTCCGTGTATTTCCCAACACTGCTTCCGACGAATCAATCATGAGCCATGTGGATTACGGACGATTGCCTCCAAGTACAGTACATGGGCCTATTGCTTGACGTTCCACTAAACTTCGGATCCTTCGGCCCAGGGTTGCGTACACAGGGATCAAAAAGACGTCGCAATGCGCACCGTACCCCTGCATCAATACTGCGAAGCATTCTCATGGCCGGTCGTTGGGTGATGTGACCCCTGGGCCATACATACGCTTCGCAAATCTTCCCCGCTCTCCAATATGGAAACGAGAGTGCCAATGATGATAGGTAGGAGGCTTGGACCCCGGCCTCACAGGGTTCGCTCGTCGCTTCTCATGGGCGCGGGGGGGAGTGGGTGCAAGCCCACAAGACGCGCATGGGTTCCTTCTCGTTTTCGCCAACCGTTCTTTGGACGGAGTACCGTACTCGGGACCGACTCGAGCGAAGTCGAGGCAGCCTCTGTTTACCCCAACCCAGCAAGTAGTGAGGGGAATGGGAGGGGAAAAAGGGGAAGTTATTTAGGCGCCAACTGGTCGGACATGGGAGGTTGGAGATTGGTGTTTATGCGGGGTGCAGCATGCAAGCAAGTATGTCTGGTGCCACCTTTGATGCCGGCATGGGTACGCTGTGCGACGAACGACGACTCACTCCAACGAGGGAATTTGTCGTTATTCTACGGAGTACGCGAAGCAAACCGACATAGAAGACAAGGAGGTCTGTCGTTGGCCACCAGAGTTTTTCCGGCAGTCTTTTCATCGACACCATCATCATAGTCTACTCTACGGAGGTGTTGCCAATAAGTTTATTCCGGTGTTCAGGGGTGGCTGCCCTGGGCAACGCATATTCCTTGGCATGCCACGTAGCACAACTTAGTTATATATATACTTAGTTTCCTGTGCAGATTCTTGTGCAAACCTAAGTATCTTGTGAATGTGAATATTCCTTGTTCATCTAAAGCTATTATGCCTCATCCTCCACGCCCAAACTATGAAATTGCCACCCGAGCCCAAGTTGTAGCTCTACGGTGATATGGAGCTCCCTCTTCAAAGGTTGAGGAGCTGACAGGAGTAGGAGAAAGGACTCAAAGAGCTATGGTTAAGAAGGCAAAAGATAGAGGCTTTGATGGCTCACTTCTTCTAAACATTCACGTAGAAGATGGAGCTCGTACGGGTGCTACACACAAAAGGACTCCCTCCTTTGCAAAGGAGCTAGTTGAGAAGGTGCGCAAGGACCGTTACAGCCGTGAAAAGACCCTTGAAATATTGGCCCATGAGCTTACTTTAGAGGGGA
>NW_022986870.1:0-38107 GCF_010094085.1 Westerdykella ornata | reverse complement strand
AAGCTCCTCATCAAGCTCCTCATTAAGCTCCTTATTCTCTCCAGAAAACAGGCCTATATTTGGAGACTTCAGGGATGAGATGACCTGGGCTGAGCTCTGTGATTTAGATGAGGCAGAGGTCCGTAACAGTGAGCTAGATGAGGCAGAAGAAGCTGAGATTTCAAGTGAATGGGACTCTGAACTAGATGCGGAAGGGGAGATAGATGAGGAGTTCTGAATTTAGCTCATTTACTATATATTTTATGCAATTTTGTGAGCATTCACTCTGAGCTTGTGCCGCCAAGAAACTACCCCTGCAAGCCTCTCAGCTCTAGCGTGGCTCCTCCGGGCGGAATAAACTTATTGGCAACACCTCCGTACTGTGGATGAGACGTTGCAGAAAGCTCAAATCGAAGTCAGACAAGCGCCGCCAATCAGCGGGACAGGGACAGAGCGGGACTTCGGGAGTGGACGCGGGGACGGGAACCGCCTTTCCCCTTTCCACGCCCGCTGTCCGGCGCCGCCACTCACCAAATTCACCAAACTTTCACTTTCGGTGCCTGGGCCGAAGGGCTGAGGCCCTACAATGTACTAGCGCTGTGATAGGTCTATCACCGCCAAGTGCCCGCCGTCGCCGTCGCCGGCCTGTCGAGGGTTCAAGTCTCTCTCCTCTCCCTCACTCACTCTCTCTCAACGCATCAAAAACGCACAGGGGCTCTTCTGGTTGGTTACGCTGCCGGCACGCCACGGATGATGATGGGGGCGGAAATCAGCGCCTGACCTGACTCACCACTTCTCCCTCACCCGAAGCTGAAGCGAGTCGGAGTTTCGTGGACGCGAGCGCCCAAACGTTGATCCGCACGCTTTTCGGTTGGGGCTCTCGTGTTGTTCGCTATCGGGGAGAAAGGTGTACGAGAAGGCTTTCCTGGCCGAGGGTTCATTTTCCGCCACGGTATCCTCCGTCGGCCAAGGAGAGATCATTTGATGGTTCGAGCTGTGAGACACCCAACGCTTGCAATTCTCGGTTATACATAGACTACCGAAGAATGAGATGGATCTTCACACCAGCCCCCGTAGTTGTGGAGTCATCGCCGAACGCTGCGAAAACCAAACTGACTCGGGGCCCGATAGAGTTTATCAAGCACCAGAACCAAGGCCGAATTTAGCAACCCATGCAGCCGAAAACGCTGCCTTATCACCGCCCGTGCAGTTTATTTGTGCCAGGCACGGAGCGAAGAAATAGAACCGCGTTGGTTCCGGAGAGGCCGGTGCCCGGTGGGCAATGATAACATGATAACAGTAGTACTGAAGAGGCAGAGAACAGTGAAACTACCTGCTGCTTTGAGAGATGGGCGCGAAGTAGCTCGCTGATCAGCCTCCTGCAGATTTTCTCGAATGTCTTGCACGCGGGGGCGGCGGCCGTGCTAGGTTGGATCAGCAACGCAACCCATATGTAGGCACTTTTATTACCCTGTCTCTGCATCGCACTCTCGGGATCAGATTCGGCATGGGCGTCTGGGTTGGAAGAGTGGAGTTGGACTTGTTGATGAACAAAAACGTGCGCCACGCCCAGGGAAAAGATTGGTATGTGCACTATGTATTGTAAAAGGACCCTGGCGCTAACGAGTTTAACGCGTCACGATCCCCTTTGGTCTGAGTATCCGTTGCATACTTTTGCCCAAAGCCGTCTATTGCACTGCTTTTGCGAACCACCGTCCTTCTGTGGAAATTCGACGAGGCGCATCAACAGCTTCACCTGCCATACGTGAACTGCTTCTTTTGCTACACCTATTCCTTCTGTCCTAGTAGGTTGACCTCGTGGTGAAGGCACCCTCTGCTAGCTTGAGCCTAGTTACGGCCTTCCCTATCTGTACAGGACCTAAAATGCTATCCCATGGTAAGAAATTAAGCAATTCTGGGAGTATCCTATTGGCTTCCTGCGGGACATTGAAGTACGGTCGCGGCGGGCCGCCGCTACCATCGACATCGAAGTCTGGTTCAACAGCTATGAAGGGAACTCCGGACGGGGAGCCTGAACTGCATGGCTCCAGGGAAGACGAGTCCACGCACACGCAGGCCTGGACTCGGCAGGATTTTCAATGAAACCGTCGTGCCATCCACATTGGTCGCACGTGGGAGACGCGGGGAAGTTCCCGCACCAAGGTGTGGCACTGTTCTCTTATTTAGCCTGGATGCACGCCTTGCATGTGCACACGCTATCCTGGAGGGTATGGAGGTCGAAGTGGGTATCATTCAGGTTGCTTCGGAAGATATGGACCGGTCGATCGGTTTGGCGGGGATTCATTTTGTAGCTCCACCAACCTGCTACATGAGAGATGCAGCGTGGCGTAACCCTCAGAGGTCACACCGCTTCGCCCATTTGCATCACCTCCCTGTAAGGTACAGTGAAATAAAAGGCGCCCATGCACTGCGTAGACTACTAAACGAAGATACCAGTATAACATAATATCGCAAATCTAGGAATGAAAATCACCCGTATACACATTCCCATATATCAGTAATCCTCAAAGGTTATCCTTCTTAGAACGTGACTAAACATTCTCGTGGGATGCTTTGTGCCCTGCGGTGCATAGTTTTCGCCACTGTCCTGTCGTCGCAACTAGCATCTCTCATCTGATTCAGGACTGTTCTATTAACTTGGACTAAGGGCGATAAAGGTCCGATTTCGATGATGGAGAACCCGAACACTCAACTGAATTCGGATAATACTTGTAGATAGACTATTTAGCCACCCCTTAGGATGGTCAATAGAGTCAGTGGGTCATGAACCTTCCCCCCAAGTTAAGGAGAGTACCGCCGAACAGCTCGTGCATCTTCACTAAAGAGGGCTACTCTTCGAGATGAATGGGAAAAAGACAACATTATATGAAAAACCTGGTAGGACTACAAAATATCAAACAGACAAACCTCATGCCAGATCCATCCTGCTAACGCCGTAATATGCTTACTCCGGAAAACACCACCTCCTAAACAATCTCAGGCCGACTAGGAACAGGAGGAGCACTGTATCCCAGTGGCAGACCGTACGGCGGCATCTCCAATATCCCCATTTCTCTATCCCCCTGCGCGATCCTCTGATCCTTTTCAGCCTCGACGCCGTCCTTGTTCTGGTACGTCGACCCCTCATCGATCCCGCTCCTCTCTTCAATTCTTCTCCTCTCCTTTCTCTTCACAGCCCGTATCCACGTCAGCGCTACCACCAACCCCACGGCCACGAATCCCACCATCGCCGCATAAATAATCCTTAACGACTCATTGGCCGTGAGCAGGAATCCGAGGAAGCCGTTCACTGCGCCAGCAATAAGGATGAGTGAGCCTAATGGGACGTGGATCCGGCGAAGGAGCACTACATTCGGTCTGTTCTTCGGATGGATAGCGTTGCCTGCGTGTTGCCGTGGTTTCTTGGAGAGGAGGTGCTGGGAGATTCCGAGGGTGAATTGGAAGAGGGTGAAGGCCACTACAACGAAACCGATAATCTGGTGGGGTTGGCTTATCCTCTTCGTCTTTGACTTCCCGTCAGCAATCCCTTCACCTCTCAGGCATTCTCTTTTTTTCCCCTCCCTCCATCCGTCTGTCTGCGGCGGCAGAGGTGACAGATGGCAATCGACAAATGGAATCCAGACTCACCTGATTATACTTCCCGCCAGCCCAGATGCCGATCGCCATCCCCACAATTACAAAGACACAGCCAATCGCCTGCATCACCGCATGCGGCCTCACTTTCTCCACTAACCTCAGAAACACCACTCCTACGGGAAACAGGATCACCATCGTACTCGTCATCAAAATCGCATGAATCGTGCCCTCCCAGCCGCCTCGATCTCGCTTGGTGGAGTAATTCTTTTCGGCACCCAGTCCTCCCCCAAGCTGCGCGTGTCGGTTCTGCCACGTTCCGGTTGCGCCGAGTGCTTCGTAGGGAACTTCGGCAGCGGTGGACACAGTGGCAGCGGAGAGGTCGAGACGGAAGTGGCCATAAAGACTGTGCCGACGGATAGGGGCACCTTTGTTGTTAGAGCGGAGTTTGCGGTCTGTGGGACCCAGTGCGAAGATGAAAGCTTGGGAGGGATTGGCGGACGAGAGCTTGGGGAAGATGTAGGGGTGAGGATAAGTGTATTCGACTCTTGGAAGGGTGGGGCGCTTGTGGACCTCGTTGCTGTTGCTGTTGGTGGTGGTGGTGACGACGGTTGTGGTATTGCTCTTCGGACTGACGATGTCCTTGCAGCGAACATTTGCAACGAAGAAGTCGGTCTCGTTGATCGGGAAGACGCCGTTTTCCACGCCGGGGCCATCGTAGAGAACGCAGTTGGAGCCCTCGACATGCGCGGGCTCGACGTTGCCGTCTGTGGTGCGGGAGCACAGTGTAACGCCTGAAGAAGAGAAATGTCAGATCTTTACCTCCATATATTTACCTTCGCCGCCGGAAAGCTGCAATGCATGGATATGTCGGGGTGCATTTAGCTTGCTCCGGTTGAAAGAAGAATGAACACGTACCATTCCCCTCGTCGTTTCGATAGAACACCCAAATCAAACTTCCCTTCATCCCCTCGCCAATTCCCACAGCAGCCCAGCTGTTAGCCGCTGGGGCCTCTAGATGAAAGAAGAGATCTCCATCCCGCGCCAGTGTCGCCGCGAAAGTGATATTTCCATACTGTGTGGCGTGGACGAATGATGAAATACCGGTCTCCGCTTGAGAGGCCGCGAGAAGAACGAATGGGAGAAAGATGACGAAGACTAGCGCTGTGTGAGCGGGGCTTGGTGCAGCGTTGTCATGTTGTACGTACCAGCCGAAGGTAGAGATTGCGATTTCATGATGTCGTGGATGTTCTCATGCCCTCATAACGTACGTCTCTCAAAGCTCAAACGGTGACCATGACAACAGGAGAAAAAGGGTAGAAGAAGATTCTCAAAGCCCAACCAGCGGCATCACTTCCCTTTCAAAGCCCACACTTGTCCCCCAACTAATGGTTGTAGACCGCTACTCAGCCCGACAGCCACCATCCAGCGTCTCACACAGTACAACGACCGCAAACCGCAGCAGCGACATCATATCCGCCACCACTGCCTGAGCTGAGCGCCATAGCCGTCAATAGCAATTGCAACGCGAATCCTGATCCGCCACAATTCCCGAGCTTGCTTTCCACCGGGTGAAACGTGGTTGGGCTGAACATGCTCTTTGAGGATGGCTGAGGTTTGCTATTGTGAGACGGTTGTACTTCCTACTTTTGCGCACACAAAGGCGTGGTCCGACAAATAGGGCTTCATGTTGGAAGGCGTTTGCTGCGCCCCAACTGCGTCTTTACGCACCTCAGAAACTAAAAAAAGAAGTGTCCTTTGTGGACAATAATAAACCTAGGCAGGACAGATCAGGAGGTGATTGCAGAGAAAAAAAAAAAGGAAATGAAATGAAATGGGGCGAAAAAAGAAAAACAGCGACAACGACAGGACTCGAACCTGTGCGGCCGAAGCCATATGATAGCCGAATGATGAGATTCGAGTCATACCCATTAACCACTCTGGCACGTTGTCGGTAATCATTAATTTTTTTTTTTTTTACTTTGAAACTATTATATATCTCGTCCCATAAACCTACCTAAATCGGCGCGTCCTCTCCATGCGTCGTTTTTCGCCTACCAGTTCCAAAGCATCATTTTCGTCCTTTTCCGCTGAAACCGATCGACATAGGCTGCCTCTTAGTCCCCTTCCAGTTATTATCCGCCAACCTTGCAGAACCTTGCAGAATGGAATTGTTAGCGTCGCGAAGAGAGTGGTGTTGGGAACAAAAGCGTGGCCAATGTACTTTTCATGGGGAAGTCCAGCTTCTTCTGGTGGAGAAACTATCGAGGTAATGACTGATTTGAGTTCTTGTACATGCTCATAATATATCAGACGCTGTCTACCCCTCAATTCAAGCCTCTTCGCACCTCTCACAAGCACAATCAAACCCCCAATTCCGCTTCAACGTCAGCATGCGCTTGCCGCGGCTCATCTTCCTCTCCTCCCCGCTCAGATACGTGATGCACAATTCCTCACCCTCTTCAATGTCCCTACCAGCCCTGAATTCCCACACCCTGCCATTCCTCCGCTTCTCAATGTTTGGGCCGCAGGAATGGTTGAAGTAGGAGGCAGCCGGCCAGCATCCATACCCGAAGAACTCTGAGCCGTCATCTTCGAGGGAGCGGATGCCGAAGGAGTTGTGCGAGTCGCGTGCAGAGAGGATAAATAGAGTCTCGGGGGTAACCAAGGGGAGTAGGGGAAGAGGAAGGATTGCAAGAAGATGCAAGTATGTGCGCGTGAAGGCGTGTAGGTCGTCCGTGTTATGGTAAGGCGTGGAATCCGACGCCAAAGCCAGCACCCTATCCCACTCCTGGGGCTTGAGGTAGCGCCAGAGAATGCCGGATACGCAGAAGCTCATGACATCAGGCGAGATTGGTTGCAGGAGTGCTTTCTGGAGGGCCTTCTTATGCTGCTTGGTAACCTGCACAATTGCACCCTCTTGAGGGACCCCAGTTTCTTCCGCCTGTCTTGCAATCCTTATTAGATGGGCATGCGCCGCAACACCTGCCCAGGCTGCCTCAATCTCCTTCTTCTTCGGCCTTGGGAGATCGCTGTCAACCATGTCTGCATCCTCCTTGCTGCGGCCCTTGACCAGCTTCTCCACAGCCGTCCACGTTTCCATTCCAATCTGCCCATTCTCCTCCCTCCACTTTTGCTGACACTCTTCGCTGCAAAACGCGAACCCTATCTTTTGATCACGTATTGGCAGATCCCGTCCATAGTCATATCCGAAGCATTGCCCACATACTTCGCGGCGATATTCTCGCAGAAGAACCGAGAGGGTGAGGTCGTCGGAGCGCCAGACTAGGGTGCCTTGGGGTATAAATGTTGTAGCGAAGACAGCGCGGCCAGCGTGCGGCGTTTGCCGGATAGCAAATAGCGGCGATGACGGTGCACCAGGTGAGGGCTCCATGGTGGCAACCCGCAAAAGGCGTAGGCCACGCGGTTAGAGGCGAGGCGAGACAGGCGGCAAGGGAACCGTGGGTACGCTGTCAATTGGGCCAACGCTGAGGCGAAGTGTACTTGTAGAAGAAACGGTTTGCACTAGGGCAGTGGAGAGCTAGCGGAAACGCCGGGTTCAGTTTCGTATGTCCCGTATGCGCATGCTGAACGTAAAGGATCTCAAATAGTGCGCCATGGTGAATCGATTTCGCCGGGGTCGATGGCAATACAGTAATCTGTGAGGTCGGAAAGTCCGCAGAGCGCCGCGAGCAGAGGTTAGAAAATTGTGCCGAGCCGCCGACTGTTGTCGGTACGGGGATATGCGCTAGTGTCGGGTTTAAGATAGATTAGGTAAGCGTTCCGATAGTAAGCTTAAAGTCTGATACTTGTACTTTATCTGAAGCAACGCTCAAGAGTACTGTGTACTGTCGTGGTACTTACTGTAGGTGAATCTTGCGTTAGACGCGCTGACGTTGGATAATTGAAACACATCGCCCTGGACTCTGGACCCTTTGGTGAGCTGTATTCCCCACGGGTTTCTGCGACATGTTCCATGCATGTGCATGGGCAGACAATAGTATCTTTGATTCTACCGCAGCATACCATATATAGTATACCTGCAGCATAAGTTCACCAGAATCTCAGCCACGACTTTCCCGTGGTTGGGTAAGTCGAGTACAAGTAGAACTGTTTCTACTTGTGCTCCTGCTACATTGAATGGGCTGCTAGGGGGGCTTACCAGAGTTGTGAGTTCTGCCCAACGCCACAGCCAGGTATTGTGTAGATCATACCGTAGATGATAGATGGGATGGATATCATCCCATCCATCATCTACGACAGCCAAGATGGATCGCCCACGTTTTTCAATACTGGCCCCTGCTCATGATGCGCTCATGGAACGGTCGCCTACTTGGACTGTCGTCGGGCTGAGATTCAAGAGCTACTACTTGTACTTGTACTTGCACTGTGTACGTACTGTAAGGGGCAACAGACCAATGACGTCAGGGGCATGCCAACCGCCACGACCGGGCGAATGCGGTGCTGTACTTGTTACTGTGGTACATGTATGGAATCATGTACTGTGGCTGGGATACTCAGTCTCAGTCATCGCAACCAACTGCGCAGGTACCGAGTACTTGTACAAAGTACTGTTACTATATCTCTGTGGCGCAGTAGCAACAGACCTCAACGTCACATTCCAGCGAATACTGTGGTAGCCCGTCTGGCTGCGTACCGAGTACACAGTAGCGTATCCCGTATCTCCCCCCCGGATGTTCTTGGAATCCCGTCAGTCACCGTTTCCGACGTTTACAGTACCCGTTTAGCAAAGCATCATCCTGCGTCTGTCCATCCCGTTGCTCTCACAGTATGAAATTCCCTCGGACTGCCATGGTCAGCCAAAGTAGGGTGTACTGCGTCAGGGTAATATATAGATGGATGTGTGATGTCGGCTTGGTAGCTGTAGCTTGGTCGGTCGTCATTCGAGTTGGCCCGTGCACCACTGCGTCATCGAACTGCAAGCACTTGTTCACCTCCTTCACTCCACATTCACGCCCGCAAAAGCCCTCTCTCCACCCTTTTCAACTTGAGCAGCCCGCCGCCCTCTACGCTTGCTAGTCGGCTATCCGTCACGGCCCTGCTATACATACCTTCTTCTTCGAATACTGCGCGTTTGCAGTCTGAACGCACTACATACTGATAACCACCCTTCTCCCTCCTCCCGCCCCCTCCGCATTTTTCCCTCTTTGATGCCCCGCGCCCATACTGACGACATTCGGCATCCCGACTCCTGCCACCGACTTCTACTAAGCCATGGCCGCCATACAGAATTTCAAGAACTTCCTGCGTCACGGAAAGCAGGCACGCCAGAATCCTCCCCACGGTGAAGCAACCACGGGCGTTTCTGGCGTACACGCGGAGCAGCAACGGCACAACCAAGGCGACCACCCGCCTCCCCAGCACTATGTCATCAGCGATCCGAACGTCCTAGAACACCAGCCGCTGCAGGGTACCCAGGGTGCTAGGCACGGTGACTTCTCAGCAGCCGCTGTTGACAACCGCAACATCGCTGCGCAAGCACGAGATGTTGCTGCACGGGCAGCTGGCGATAATCAGAAACGAGAAGCGCAGAAGCAAGCCGTCGTCGGCGACCGGAAAGTGGACCCACAAGTACTGGAGCGCATCATTGCCGAGGAGCGCGAGGCCAAGGGAAAGCTCCCGCGGTATCCTGGCCTCGAAAGATGGACACTGGTAGACAAGATGGGTGACGGTGCCTTCAGCAACGTATACAAGGCGAGAGACAACCAGGGTCAATGGGGAGAGGTGGCCATCAAGGTCGTCAGAAAGTTCGAGATGAACTCCAGTCAGGTCAGTATCCCCCAGAATGCGTCCGCTGTCATCACATAACTACCCATTTCCTTCTTGCTCCCCTCCCCACCGCGCCGAGAGAGGATGGTGTTTGAAGAAGTTGCCAACAAGAGGTGTGGATACAGGATCATCTTCATCCGGATTTCAAGAAAGGACCCAAAGCAGCGGAGGTCAGATACCCTATAAGCGCGCTTGCACCGCTGCTCCCAGCATATTCTGTTCCACCGTCCCCTCAGCGACATTGGCAGAGACTGACTTGTGACGGTGCAGAGAGCGAATATTCTCAAGGAGGTGCAAATCATGCGGCAGCTTGACCACCCCAACATCGTGAAGCTCATCGACTTCTCGGAATCTCGGCAATACTACTACATCGTGCTTGAGCTGTGTCCAGGGGGCGAACTGTTCCACCAGATCGTTCGCTTGACCTACTTCAGCGAGAACCTTTCAAGGCATGTTATCATCCAGGTAGCCAAAGCATTAGAGTACCTCCATGAAGAAGCAGGCGTCGTCCACAGGTACGTCTTCCTCCTAGTGCATCGGCAGACCCGTAATGAGCCCTGACGTCATCGCAGAGATATCAAACCAGAGAATCTCCTGTTCTACCCTATTCCCTTCGTGCCCACCAAGAATCCCAAGCCCAAGGGCCCCGATGATGAGGAGAAGGCCGACGAAGGCGAATTCATCAAAGGTAAAGGCGCTGGTGGTATCGGTGTCATCAAGCTTGCGGATTTCGGTCTTTCCAAAGTGATTTGGGACAGCCAAACAATGACACCATGCGGTACCGTCGGCTACACTGCTCCCGAAATTGTGAAGGACGAACGGTACTCGAAGAGCGTCGACATGTGGGCGCTTGGATGCGTCCTTTACACACTGCTCTGTGGCTTCCCGCCTTTCTACGACGAGTCGATTCAGACTCTGACGGAGAAGGTCGCGCGTGGCCAATACACCTTCCTGTCTCCATGGTGGGATGACATCTCGAAATCTGCACAAGATCTCGTTAGCCATCTTCTAACGGTGGACCCTGAGAAGCGATACGACATCAAGCAGTTCCTGGACCACCCCTGGATCCGAGAAGCGGATGAGATCACCTACCCGGCTCATGATGCACCGCCTCTCGCCACCCCTCTTCGGAAGCAGGAAGCCAAGGAGGAGGGTCTCCTTAGGCAGAATTTTGCCTATCTCGAGTCCCCTGGTGCCCGGCGAATGGATTTCCGCTCCCCCGGGGCGGTGAACTTGCGCGAGCTCTTCGATGTCGGGTATGCAGTGCACCGACAAGAAGAAGAGGGCAAGCGCAGGAAGAACTTCAAGCAGGGCTACCGCGGCGCAAATGCGGTCAGCAGTCTTAATCCTCTGGACGAGGACGAAGACGACGAGTATCACGCGGAATCGGCCCCCTATGATCCAGCACAACAACACCCCCCAGCCAAACTTCCGAAGTCCCATGCAGCAGATGTATCGGCCATGGAACAGAAAATGCGCAACACGACACTTTCATCAGCAGCACAAGCGAGACAGGGTCAGAAGTCGACCGCTCAGCAGGAACGTGGTTATGGGCAACACTCGCCCGCTGTCGCCGCGGCCGCAAAGCGTCAGGTTAAAAATAAGGGCGTATTTGAGCTGAGCCTCGAGAACGCCACGTTGCTGGGACGACGAAAGAAACCGCAAACACCAAGCGGTCTTAGCCAACAGGTTCAAGTAGGGGGTACCTGAGGAGAGGAGAGAGACTACGATTAGAACGTTGATAGACCTTCGGGGGATTTCGAGATCTGTACTGTCAGCGCAGCACAATCTCTGGGTCATGATTATGAATGCTTACGATATGGCTTTGGTTGGCCCATCCTCCTCTTTGTTTTGTCTCTTGCTCTTTTACCTCTCTCGTGGTCTCTATGACCTGATCATGTCATAGTAGGCGTTTATGAAGGAACCCCTTGTTCACGATTTGTGGTTGTCCAGTTGTGTGTGTAGGATCTGCACGCTCTTCTACTCCGATGCTAGCTGCCAGGTGCGGGGACGCGGGAGCGCTTGAAAGGGCAGAGAATATATACTGCTTTTCACTTGATACTTGATGGTTGTGCCTACTAGCCATTCCAATATCGTAGTGGCAACGGGCCATGTATCTCAACACACGGTCATTGTTGTTTCTGGCGGCGGTACCATTCGCGGATCTCCTAGTGGGACTTCGCCCTCCATTCGATGCGTGAGTAGCTGCTAATCGTACGTCGGGCCAGGTTGAAGGAACCGGATTGCTGCGATGAAATGGAGGAGGAGGTTTTGTTCCACTCATCGACAACCCAATTTCATTAGTCGAGTAGCCATCGACCGCCACATATACCCAGGGAAGTGATGATCCCTCGTGAAATACCACGATAACATAGTGCAAGTCCATACTGTTGAGTTGTTTCCGCAGTTCTGATACTGGAGCGCACGCGGTCCAGCTCAGAAAGCCATTTTGAAAGAGCGAACACATACGTGAAGGTATGACACTCAGGACGCTTTCGTCCACCTCTTGTGAAGATAAGCCAGCCCTTTGGGAGACAAGATTTCGGCGCGGTCTTCCTTATGTGGCTTGAGAGGTTCGAGTGTTTGCTTCCGTGCGGACGACCGATCTACACGCTGATGACCTGCAAGAGACGCTGGAGGGCAGCATTTATTCCTCTGATCCGGTGTGGTGTTCGTAGAATACGGCAGTGTTCCACGCTAACTTGAGCCGCCTAGGGAATAGTAGGATGACGGTCGTTTCGCGTCCTTCTCGAGGAACTTCGTTTATGTCATTCTCCAAAGCGTTTAAAGACAGCCATGCCGTGTATACTGAGCGTTGGAACCGCTCCAATAGCGGCTGGTCATGATTGACGTCCAGCGAACCCTAAGCCTGCCCACTGCACAAGAGCAGTCCAAGCAAACCGAACATTGACGCATTCCTCAATCATGGAAAAAATTGTATAGTTTTGCTTTTTTGTATACCTCTCTTTCAAGTCCTGCAAGACCTCGACAACGCTGGTACAAGTCTTGACAAGGCTGGCACATGCCGCTACGTCCCCGACCCCAGATCCAGAGTCAAGTGTGCTGCAGTAATAAGGGCGGGGTTTCCAAAGCCAGGATACCAAATCTTAAGGGCAACAACCATGGGAACATCAAGGGCGATGGGAGCCGCTCTTCAGGAGGCAGTTCAGCCTCGCTCACCTACATGAGAACCTGCTATCGAACCGACAATCTACGGATCGAAAAGGTGAACACCAAGCACAATCTCGTGTTGCGGCATGCAGTCCCCCAGGCAGTTACCTCTCGGGCTTTGGCGCCGTACAGCTGTAAGCCAAAAGTATCTACATTCCCCTGTGAGCAGAATGCAAGCACGAAAAGCAAATCAACTCCACAGCATGAAGGAAGCAATGAAGGAAACGATGGAGATAGCCAATAAGCCCTGGTTGACATATGTTTATCTCCAGAGGGAAATTATGTAGATTGAAATGTTCTTGAGGTCCCAAAAGGACGCAACATACAATGGGAAAACGATAGAAACCAGCATAAACAGAAAAGAGGTATCCTTGACCCAGGGACGCCGGAAGAAGCGCGGAGACACCGCAAACCGGATTCTCATATTCCAAAGCCAATAGACGCGAAGTAACGCCTTGCCCATGCCTACCAGCCCGTCCAAACCTACCGGTGATTGTAACAATGGAGAATGGGGAATGACATGGTGAGATCTACTTTTCTGCCTCTTCCTCTAGCTTAGCCTCCATCTCCGCTTCTGCTCGCTCGTCTTCTTCCTCCCGTTCTCTTAGACCTTCATCCTTCTCCCTTTGTATTTCTTCAGCACGATCTTCGTCCTCGTCGCCTCCCTCATCCATATCTACGTCCTCAGATGCAACAGCAGGAGCAGCGGAGGCACTAGAAGCAACAGGTGCTCCCGCTGCTTGAGGCTGTGCAGGTGGCGACTCGGGCGGCGTAACAACGCCAGCCGGTGAAATATCCCTATGGAGGGCGGCAGGTGTTGCTTGTACAGGTGCCGTGGAAGGGCCGGCGGCTCCGGCGACGGTAGTGGCGGGCTCAGCGGCCGTCTCATCGTCCATTTCAATGTCTCCATCTTCGTCTGCGGCTGCGGCGCTCGCGGCACCTGCACCATTAGTAGCCGGCCTTGCCGATGAGGCGCGGCTTGCTGGGCCAGGGCTGGCTTGGCCTGCCACCCTGCCGCTTTCGCCGTTCATGGTGCGTGGGGCCTCGTCCTCAATCTCGTCAGGGAGAGCATGCGGGTTCTGGAACGCCATGATGCCCCGCCGTCGGGTCTCGCCAGGTTGTCTCCGCACACCAAGGCTGGCTTTGTATTCTTCGTCATCGCTCTCCTCGAACTCGTTGTCTTTGGCAATCATCTTATCCCGCTGGCGCTGGGTCACGCGCTGATCCGGGTGTTGATCCACGTCAAGGTCATCCTCCTCGTCTTCATCGTCAGATTCCATCCCCCGCGTCAATGGGTTTTCTGGCACCGTTTGGAAGGCCTCCACCGAGGGTTTGCCGGTCCGCCGAATGTTCTCGATTACGGTGTTCATGATCCTATTCAAATAATCCGGCGAGTTTGCATTCTCCATGTTAGAAGGACGGACATCCAGCTCATAATCAGGGGCGAAGTACTAGGAAAGTTAGTAACTGTGAAAGCGTATCGGAAAAGCACGCATACCTCGTAATAGTCATTGTAAGGGAGCTGCTTCGACATCTCGGCACCGACGAGTGTTCCGGTCTCGAACGCCCACGTACGCGCAACGTTGCGCATAGTATACCCGCCACCTCCCAGAATGATGGTAGGCACACCGAAGCTCTTCACGAATTTGACGCAATTAGCGTGTCCTTCCATACTCAAATTGAAGCAGCCCAATCTGTCGCCCGACAGACTGTCTCCACCGCATTGCAGGACAATTGCCTCAGGGCCGTAGTAATCCATAACCGCCCGAATGACAGGTTGGAAGACGCTCTTGTATGTCGCATCGGTGATGCCATCGCGGAGCGGGAAGTTGACGGAGTGGTTCTTTCCAGCGCCGATACCGATGTCGCGCAGCTCACCGGTACCTGGGAAGTACTCTCCATACTTGTGGAAGGAAACGGTCATGACACGGTCCGTGGTGTAGAATGCCTCCTCGACACCGTCACCATGATGAACGTCGATATCGATGTACAGCACGCGCTGCTTGTACCGGAGTAGCTCGATG
The DNA here is from genome assembly GCF_010094085.1 of Westerdykella ornata. Lineage (NCBI taxonomy): Eukaryota > Fungi > Ascomycota > Dothideomycetes > Pleosporales > Sporormiaceae > Westerdykella > Westerdykella ornata. Next base: position 23,549 of record NW_022986870.1, on the reverse strand, counting down.
ATACCAAGAACAATGTCGTTAACATAGCAGAAGCCACTAGCTTCACTCTTCTTCGCGTGATGCAGACCTCCGGCCCAGTTGACTGCAACATCGCACTTTCCACGGTTCAAACGAGCCGCCCCCTCCATGGTGCCGCCCGCGCTGATACCGCAGAATTCGAACAGTCCATCGAACACAGGACAATCGTCGCCGACATTGTACTTGCTCTGTTCCCTCACGAAATTGTCCATGTTGTCGGGCGTGACCTTGTACAGGAAGTCGATGTACTCATCCGTGTGGAACTGTGTCATTTCGTACTTGGAAGCGGGCTTCGCGCGCTGTGTTGGGAGTACGTTAGCCTTGGAACATCACCTTCTGGCCGCGCGGCGGCGCAGTTGCGCAGTTGGGAAATCTTGAGAACGTACGTAGATCTCCATCTTTGTATAAAGTCCATAATTCATAATCAGGCTATGCGCCATTCGTATACGGTGCGGCTTCATGGGATGACCCGCAACATAGGCATAGTTACCCACGTCCGAGTCGTAGAAGTAGGCGACCTTCCTTTGCTGGGACGAGGATCCGTTGGTCACAGGGTCCATGGTGGCTGCCCCGTCAGAAGCCATGGTGAATGGCGTCGAAGTAAAACGCTATTCAGACAGGAGCTCAAGAGCGACGGGAGTAGAGTGGCAGTCCGGAAGTGAATGAAGGATGAAGGAGAACCTTGAGTGTCGACGAACAATGAAAGATGAACGCAGCAGCTTCGAGTACAACTCGGAAGCACCACGGAAGTAAAGACCCCTGTCTACCGAGGATTTACCGTCGGGAGCGGGAGAATATGTGGCCGAGAACAGGCGGCTGGTGCTCGCGCAAGCTCCGACAACGCCAGAGCTCCATCACCGCCTTCAGCTTGCTACCTGCGTTTATTACCGCTGATTCGCTTCATTCCCACGTCCCCTTTTCTTCTTCCCCAATCTTCCTTTTGACTCTGCAACCTTCACCTCACAGAATACCGCCATGGACCGGTTAAGTCGCATGCTCCAAGGTATGGGCGGTATGGGCGCCTTGGGCGGCGGACCCGCGCAAGACAGCAACTTAATCGACAACTCCGAAACCGTGTACATATCGTCGCTCGCGCTCCTCAAGATGCTACGGCATGGCCGGGCAGGTGTACCGATGGAGGTCATGGGTCTGATGCTGGGCGAGTTCGTGGACGACTACACCGTCAGAGTCGTGGATGTGTTTGCCATGCCGCAGTCCGGGACGGGCGTGTCGGTTGAGGCCGTGGATCCGGTGTTCCAGACGAAGATGATGGATATGCTGAGGCAAACGGGGAGGTAATTACCCTCTATCCCTCTGGCTGTTCAATCCCCGCCACCCACGCTCCTTCGCAACTCAGCTGACAAACGCCGTCCAGACAAGAAACGGTAGTAGGCTGGTACCACTCTCACCCGGGTTTTGGCTGCTGGCTCTCGTCCGTCGACATCAACACGCAGCAATCCTTCGAACAGCTCACCCCGCGCGCCGTCGCCGTCGTCGTCGACCCGATCCAATCCGTCAAGGGAAAAGTCGTCATCGATGCCTTCCGCCTCATAAACATGCAAACCACCATGATGGGACAGGAACCGCGGCAAACGACGTCCAACGTTGGACACCTGAACAAGCCGTCAATACAGGCGCTGATCCACGGGCTGAATCGGCACTATTACTCGATTGGGATCAATTACAGGAAGACGGCGTTGGAGGAGAATATGCTCATGAACCTGCACAAGCATGTGTGGACGGAGGCGCTTCTAATGGAGGATTTCAGGGAAGAGGGGGAGAGGAATAAGGAGAGGCTGAAGAAGCTGGTCAGCCTGGCGGAGGGGTACGAGAAGCGGGTGAAGGAGGAGACGGAGTTGACCAAGGAGCAACTCAAGACGAGATATGTGGGGAAGGTGGATCCGAAGAAGCGTGAGTCGATACTGCCCCTCGGCTGCCTTTAGGTGCGAGCTACTGATTCATGATGGACAGACCTCGAAGATTTGGGCCAGCAGCTCATTGAAGACAACATTGTGTCGGTATCACGGCAGATGATCGACAAGGAGGCGTCAGTGCCCAAGTCGACGCCGAAAGCGAAGGAGGAGGCGAAAGGCGAGGACGTGGATATGGACGAGTAGAGTGCGCATACCTACCGTGGTGTACTTGTAGCGAATACCAAAGTCAGGGATATAGACGGTGGCGTTGGGCCAGGCAGCACATTCCGTGCCGACATGTGCAACATTGAACTGATGGTGCCGGATGGGATGCGGCACGAGAGAGTGAAGACAGGGGCGGTGAAGGGAAGCGTGGTAGATTTTAATGCGATGGTCATGACGGGCGGCTACAGATCTATTATCCGTGCCAAACAACAAAATACCCACCACCACATCTACCCACCTGGGCACCCAGGTAGCCCCAAATCGTGAAATGGTCGTTAGATAGAAGCTGTCCGGGTATCTGGAAGCATGTCATTCTTTTTAACGTTCCTTTGCTTTGCGTCCCACCACCTTCTTCCCTCTCAACTCTCTGTCAATTTTCCGTCGGCCCCTCGGCGCTCCCGCTCTGCTGCACCTCCTCGCCCGGAAGCGGTTTCCTCCCGTAGACGCAGCGCACCTCGTGGTAAAAGTGGTTCCGGCGATCCTTGATGACGGCGCGGAACTCGGCGACGAAGCGCTGAACCTCGGCGTACGTCCACTGCAGGAATCGAGTGTTAATAGGTTACGGATGTTGGCAACGGGAGGGAAGCGAAGTGGGATTGGAATGGACTCACCCCCAGAACACGCGTGTACAGAGCCAGGACCCAGCTCTCGAGGCCGTCGGCCCAGTTGCGCTCACCCCAGCGCCCCATGTCCTTGAGGTGGGGGTCTGAGGGCCAGGGCCCGATGGGCCAGATGAATTTCTGCTCGACAATGTCTACGAAGCCTGCGGATGTTGCGTCAGGGTCTGCTTTTCTTTTCTTTTTTTTTTTTACTTTTATGGTGCAAGGTCTACATATGATGAAGAAGCAACCAGTGGGAACGTACCCGCACCCTCCATGTAGCCCTTCATCCGCTCGACGGTGCGGAAGCTCATGCCCGTCTTTTCCTCGCCGATGCTGAGGATGCTGTTGGCGAAGGACGTGTACATTTTGTCGGCGTAGTTGTCCGAGTTGGGATCCGCATTGGTCTCGATGCTGAATTCGAGGTGCTCAAAGTAGCCGCCGGGCTTGAGGTGCCTGGGTGGAGTGTTAGTCGAGGATGGAGCGACAAGAAGAGGAAGACAAGACTCACGTGTATGCCTGCTGATAGAGATAGGGCCAATCGCGGATACAGCCCGTCAAGCCCCTCACATGGACAAAGTCAAACGAGTTCTCCGGGTAGGTCCACTCGGCACTGGCATCATCGACTTCAAAGCGGATGTTGGGAGGAGCGGTCGTGGCCTGGATGGGGGAGAGGTCGGTTCCTGGGGGATTGTTAGAAGAACGATACCTTTGCCGTCGTCGATTGTTGATGCGAAGAGGGAGCGGGAGATGGGTTGGCGGAGGAGAATCTTGGGAGATGTACCTATGATTTCTGCCGAGGGGAAGTAGTCGGCCATGTCTCTGTTTCCGTCAGCACTCGAGCCGTCCCAGAGTAACAAGGGAATTGAACGTACATGGCCCAGAGCCCAGTGCCGGTGCCGACATCGAGAATCATCTGCGGGTCCTGGATAGGGGCGAGGAAGAGTTTATCGTGCAGCGTGAGGAGCCAAAGATGGTGTCTAGAGTGCGAGTCAGTGGCAGCTCTTCCTCGTACTGATCATCTGCTCCACGAGTATGGCAGCGCCAAGGCAGATGCACGTACACAATGGTCTCGTAGCTAGCATATTTATCGTCATTGGGAGCGTAATACGTCCCCTCGCCTATGGGCACATCAGCCGCTGACGTGGGAGACGATAGGGGTTGGTGGTGTGGACTCACGGTAAGCGTGATAGCGCCGGCCATTCTCGTACCTGTAGCGAGTCACATGGGTTGCCAGCGACTGGCCGCTATGTCGCATTAGCAGGCCGGTCATTGCTGGGTGTTTGGCACGGCGAGAGACGTACGAAGTATAGGTTAAGCGGTCGTCGTCGTCTTCGTCGCGGTAGGTGTTGTACGAAGCATCCTAGGAGCGGAGCGTCAACCACACGTTTTGGCATTGTTCGAACATGGGTGGAGGGCAGGCGAGAGGCAGATGGCACGATGGTCCGAGGGGAGATGAGACGAAAGCAAACAAACATACGACAGCGATACTAGGTTCCTCCAACGGCATCTTCTGCATGCTTTCCCAAACCGTCTCTTCCAAATGATGATTGCAACGTCCAAGGTCAGATCCGGTCGCTCGGTAACGGTGTTCAGCAGCAAGAGGTCTAGCCTAGCCACCAGCAAGGCATAAGGGGGTATACCAGCTCGTGGGCTTCTCCCAGCTTGTCGGGGCTTTTTTGGGGGGGGGTTTCCGTAAGGATGGGCCAGCCAGCTACCCACTTAGACAGTAGAACAGGAGTAGTACCACAGGAATAGGAAAAGAGGAAAAGCCCACCAGTTTATAAGTAACCACAGCGCTGGGTCGGTCGGCGGTCCCAGAAGACGGTTGGGGCTGGGGCTGGGGGGATGTGCAATTCTCCGACAAACCAGGGGGCCTACCTCTCCCCACCCAACCAACCAACCAACCAACCAACGGCTGCTTGCGGAACCAGCTAGCCGAAGTACAGTAGTACAACATGTACAGTAGCCATGTAGAGATACGAAAGCGATCAAATAAAGAAGATGGCGGGCGGTTCGGAAAGTACCATACGGCCGGTGGGATGAGGACAAGGGGGCGCCACGACAGGTTTTGTTGTGCAAATCTCACAAAGAATGACAGAGAGGGCAGTTGGTGGGAGGGGAGGTGCGAGAGAGGGGTGAAGCACCCGAATGTCTTCTTGCGTGGTACTCCGTACTCCGTAGATAACTAGGCCAATGGGCGATGGCGCGGATGAATGCCTCCCACTCCCAGCCTTCGCTTGTTGGCGAAGGGACCATGACTCCGCAGGCCCCAACAAGGCCAGAGCTTCCTTGGTGCACGAAGAGTAGGTGGCATTCATGATTGCGACGAGAAACGGTGATCGAGACAGATGGGAGTCGTCTCCCTCTCTGTCCACAGTACATACAAGTACAAGTACCAAGAGGTGAAGACATGTCGACGGGGTCCCACGGTCCCGACGCTGCGGTTCGTTCCAACAAGATTGAGTAAGGTGTGGTACGGAGTAGATCTGAACGGCTGACGATTCCCTTTTCCAGGCCGTCGGTAGCGGCCAGATGGATCGTACAGTAATCGTAATCGGATGGGCCTTCTGCTGTGCCGCAATACTGTAATCAGTATGAACCAGCTAGCCCATAGTCCAGTCCCCCATGCATGATTCAGCTCTCCGCCAGCCATGCCCAGCGCCTGACTCGTCAAAATCCACACCGTTGGGACCTTGAACCACTCCTCAGTTGTCTGTGCACACAACAGACAACTCACCGGAACCGCAGCAGCAGCAGCCATTCTTTCGCAGCAGAGTCGCCTTGCATGTGGAATGTGTACAAAAATACCTACTTCCCGTCTTGGTTTTGCATCCTCCTTTGTTTCCCAGGGCAGCCATGTCGCCTCTCTGCAGAATGGCGGTGTGTCTTCCCCCCCTCCCCAACCTCCATCCTGTGCCATCTCCGCTCTTCCTCCTCCACACGCTACATACAGTAGAGCACCCAAGCAAACCTCCATCGAAACCTTAATTGTCCCATGCACACACGACTTGGTCCCAAGGCCCACATCCCCGGAACCCGCCACTCCGCCAAAACCAGAATCCCCCGCAAACGTGGCGTCGTCCTGGTCCTCGGGACCATACATATGCACCTCTCTGCACGTTATACCTCGAAAGAGGAAATTTGACGATGCCGTAGCTGCCATCCATAGATCACCATGAATGGCAAATTGGCCCACTGCAGCTAGGTACGTGAGCTGCCTCTCATTCGCCTTTTCCCCCTTCTCAGTTCGGATACGGGCCAATGTACCCGGCCATGACCTCGGGACGAGCAAACGTACCCGCATAGAAGCCAAGTGCTAGTGGTTTGGCGTGGGCCCTGTAGGATGCAGTCATTCTATTCAATGTTCTCTCCTGCGTGACAACGACACCATTCCCTTCTTTCCCCTTGGACGAGGGAACGACCTCACTCTGATTCGCAACACACACAACTTGTTCCTCCCCGACCTTTATTTTTGCTGCCTTCCTCTTCCGAGAAGCCATACCTACATATCCAACTAGAAAATGTCCATCCATTCCCGTAAACCCCGTTTTTACTTGTCATGCTGCTCCTCCCCCAAGCGTCCTCCATGTGTCTTAGTCTACCCTCCTCCTCTCCTGACCACCCTATGCACACCGGGAACACGCTTTGTCCCCATCCACCATGACAGCCAGAAAAAGGAATACGAAGACAAAACAACCGCCCACCATGTCTATTGTCGCCCAGACACACAGCCGCCCACTTCTCCAACACCTGTCCTCGCTTGCAAATTAACGTGATTATCGGGCTAAAAGGTAAAGTCGACGTATGAAGTATGTAAACCGAGGCCCTCATGAACATGAGCTGTGATCCAAAAAAGGAAGGAAGGCGGAAAAGTGGAAAGAAGAGGAGGGGAGAAAAAAAAAAGAAGATAAACGAAACATGACCACATTCGCAGAACGCCATATCGAACAATGCCGCCAAGCCCTTCCTCATGTCCCGTGGGCATGTAGATGGGAGGAATCTTAACAAACGTGACAACGTGTAAAACATCGCTAAACAACGTCTGGCCGTTTCCGAACGACATGAAGAAAGACTGAAAACGCGTCTTGTACACTGGTACGGTAATGCGACTCCATTCTGACCGGAGCCCTGGGGGGAACCGCGAAAAGCATCATGAATGCTTCATGCATCATGGATGGCCTGCAGGCTTGCTACTATTACCGTAGCTGCTGCGCGGCCGCTTCGAGTCGGTGCTTGAACGTGCCTTCTTCCCTTGTTCGTCGTCGGAGCTGGAAGTGGAGCTGTCTGGGCTACTGCTGCCGTCGTCGGACCCAATGGTCCCATCCTTGCTTTCTCGGCGTAGTCGGTCCGCCTTGTCCTTCAGGATCTTGGCTTGCTCGGCCGCACGCTGGGCACGAATCTGCTTCTTCCACATGGCCGCATAGTGCCCGTTCTTCTCGAGCAGTTCCTCGTGCGTACCGCGCTCGGCGACCTTGCCTCGATGCAGAACCAGGATCTGGTCGGCATGGACAATCGTGCTCAATCTATGTGCGATGATGAGCATCGTGCGTCCCTTGGCAAGCGTGGTGAACGCTTCTTGGATGTGCTGCTCAGTCTCCGTGTCCAGCGCGGCCGTGGCCTCGTCGAGCATGATGATACGGGGGTTCTTCAGAATCGTGCGAGCTATAGCGACACGCTGCTTTTCTCCGCCAGACAAACGCAGGCCTCGTTCGCCAACTTTGGTCTCGTACTTGTCCGGAAACGTCATAATCTTGTCGTGGATCGAGGCCGCACGGCAGGCCTCATAGACCTGCTCGTCGGTCGCCTCGGGATTGGCATACTTGAGGTTGTACATCAGCGATTCGTTGAACAGCACGGTATCCTGCGGCACTACACCAATGTGCCTGCGGACGGACTCGATGGTCAGATCCTCGACGTTGCGGCCATCAACCTCTATGCTCCCAGACGACGTGTTGTAGAATCGATAGAGCAGACGGAAGACGGTAGACTTGCCTCCACCGGACTCCCCGACAAAGGCAGTCGTCGTTCCAGGGGCGCAGTGGAAATCGAGACCTTGGAGGGCCGGCTTCCGATTGTCATACGAGAAATGCACGTCGCTGAACCGGAGATCGCCCTCGCACGAGGGGAGTTCCCCGGCGCCCTCTCTATCCACGACGGTGGGCTGCTCCTTGAACAGCTCAAGCATGCGCTCCGAATTGATCATTGCCGATTGGATCATCCTGTAGAAGGTGCCGAAGAAGTTGAGAGGACTCTGCAGCTGGCCCATGTACGTGATGAGCGTGACAAACCTGCCGACCTTCATCTGGCCTGTCGTCACTTGGTAGGCCGCAATGAAGCACGTCACCAAGAGACCTAGCATGAAGACCATATTCTGTGAGATGTTCATCAGGTTCAACGAAAGCAGAACCTTGTACTCGGCCTTTTGGAATTTATTCACGGCGGCGCGGTAGCGGTTGAACTCGTACGCTTCGGCGTTGAAGTACTTGACGGTTTCGTACGAAACCATTGAATCGTTCTTTACGGCATCCTCCTCTCGGTCGGCATTGACCATCTCTCGGCGAATTTCAGCTCTCCATTGGGCCATGCGGATGGTGAGGTAAAAGTACCAGAAGGTGACGATGCAGATGACGAGAGCATAATAGGCGTCGAACTTGATCAGAAAGTAGCCAATGGCGACGCCAAGGTCGATGAACATGGGGACGACCTGAAAGGTCACCTGTTCCAGAAACGTGTTGATGGAACTTCCCTTGCCCAGTGCCGACAGGACCTCGCCCGTCTTCTTGCCGAGGTGGAAATCCAGACTGAGGCTGTGCACATGCTCAAAAGCGGCGACTGACAATTCGCGGTACGAGTACTGACCGACTGGAATCCAGAGGGTGGATCGGATGGCGCCCAGGAGGCCGTTGTTGCCCTGTATGAAGCGGAAGAAGATGAAGACGACGATCAGGACCCAGGGATTGCCCTCCCTGTCGCCGGCGAGGGTGTTGACAATCTTGCCAATCTGGTCGGGAACCAACAGGTTGACGATGCGCTGACATACGACAATCAGGAAGCACACTATGACGACGATTTGGAGGCGGCGGTCCTTGGAGGGCCAGAGGTAGGGGAAGAAGACGCGGTAGCCCTTGAGATACTCCCACCAGCTGCGCGACGGTGCGCCCGTGGGGCGACTCCAGGCCGGAGGGGGGCCCTCCGAGTGCGAATGCTTTGGCCTATTTCCGCTTGGGAGCGAACCATACGACTCGGCCGCGTGACCGTTTTCGGCGTGGCCGTGACCGTCGCGTTCGCCACCGAGCAGGGCTTGCGTCTCGGCTGCACTGCCAGCCTCGTGCTTCTTCCGTCGCTGAGGGCATGTGACGAATAGGTAGTAGAATGCGATGAGAGCCAGCAGCAAAAGGATGCGCAGCAGGTCGGCAGCCACCTCGGCCATCTCCCACTCGGTCATGCGTGTCCGCCATTTGGGTTCCGGGGGATCGACGGCGGGCTCCCTGTGCGGATGCGTGTAGATGGCGATGGAGCAGGCCAGGAGGACAAGCTCCAGCACGGTAGCTAGGGCCCATGTGGAGAGGTGGGCGATGGTGGGGCTCGGCTTCGAGTCGAAGAGGGTGATGAGGTAGAGGCAGTAGACGAAGAAGGCGCCTACGAGGTAAATCTGGAGAAGAGGGTGTGTGGTCAGCATGTTGGGCAAGAGACGGGCAGGGGCACAGGGCCTACGACGACGTGTTTGCCGCACCACCAGTTGTCCTTGCGGGCGTAGAGAGCGTGCACAATGACGTTGATGGAGTTTGCGACGAAGGTGAGGGCGACGGCGAGGGACAGGCACTGGAAGAGGCGCTTCTGGGAGGGGGTGACATCGTCGGCGACGTGTTTCTTGACAAAGTTACGGGTGGGATCGGTGGCGGGCAGAGGTTTGCCGCCAGGACCGGTGGTGGTGGGCTTCGCGACCTTTGAGGTTGCGTTGGAGACGATGATGCTGCGGGCAGTAAAAGCGGCGAGGAAGAAGAAGAGCATAAGGATGGGATAGGCGTAGTGCAGCACGGCGACGGCGGCATCGAGGGAGGCATTTCGGCGCTCCCAGTCGGAGTCGGCCGACGAGTGAGGTGGTGGTGCGGCGGCCATGGTGCAGGTTTTGTTTGTGTCTGCTGCGTGAGCATGCGGCAGGCAGTGGGACGAGGGACGAGGCAGCAGCTCACAGGTAAATAGCGACCCTCACCCAACGAACGACGGCGTCGTACGAGGGGAGGAGGGAAGAGGGAGGAGGGGAGGAAAAGGGAATGGAGATGGACGGAAGTGTTAGGTGCAGGTGTAGGTGTAGGGTGTAGGAGTAGGTGTGGTCAAGGAGAGGCGGCCATTGGCAGTAGTTGGATGCAGGTCCGTCCAATTCAAGTCCACGGATCCAGGTCCAGGTCCATCGAGGTCCATCTGGGGAGGGGGAGGGGGAGGGGGAGAGGAAATAGGTAGGGTACGGGGTACTGTGTAGAGTATAGTATACTGTGTATGGACCGACCGGGGAGGCTGATGATTCTGTTCTGGGCCCAGTTGATCCTCGTCGCTCCTGCCCTTGGCGGGATGATGGTGGATGCGTCGCGTGGTCCGTGGTCCGTGGTCCGTGGTCGCTCCTGCCCATGCCCTCGGAAAAGCCACACCACCTGCCACCTGCACCTCCACCACGCTTTGGCTTTCCTTGGCCCCTTGGCGCCTTGGCCCTCGCAAGCACCCACCTCACCCACCTCCAGGGCTGCACCAAACAAACCGCATCCGCTTCCCCATACTTGTAACTTGCATCCGAACCCTGCACTGCACATCCAACACCCCCTCCCTCCTCACTCTACTCCGTACCTAGGTACTCCTCAGCGCAGCAGGTCAATCATCATCACATCCATTCATTCATCCCCTTCACTCACACACGCCCTCAGCTGCCTGCCCCCCCTCTCCGTCTCCCTCTCTCCCTGCGGCATCCCGAATCCGACGAGGGCCCCGACACCGCTCCCGCTCCCGCTCCCGCTGTCTCCACAGCAGCACCTTCAAAGGACCGGTACCTCACCAGAGAGCACTTGGTCTCACCGCTTCTCCAACGCATCAAATCAATTGCAGCTGCCATGCTGCCCCTGCTGCTGCTGCAACTCCTTCTGCCTCTCCCTCTGCCTCTGCCCTGCTGCAGACTCTCAGAATGATGCCTCGATAGTCGCCTCCCTCCCTCGCCATCTTCGTCATCATGGCTGACCAGCAACCGGCTTCCTTCTTCCCCCCCTCCAGTATCCCCCCACCGCCGCCACTGCCTCCTTCCAAAACGTCCTACTTCTCGCGCTTCGTGACCCAGCCTCTGACGACTGCCTATGGCTCGCGCCCTCCCTCTGCTCAGGCAAACCATCCCCATGGCGGCCGTCCGAACCCACTGGTCCCAAGGCTGCCCGAGTAAGTTGAGAGTCTCGTTTCATTCCCCCCCTGCCAATTGCTGCATCTTGCATCTTGCATCTGCATACCAATCCGTCCCATTACCGAGCAGTGTCCTCTGCTTTGCCTTCGCCGTTTGTTCTTCCGCTGCAATTTCGGGCTCGTAAAACATCTGTGCCACTCACGTTCGCATCTGACAAAATCCTAACCCCCCCGTGCAGTGCCCGGACTGGCTCGTCGCAAGACGCCAGCCATAAAACGGGCCTGGAGATCTCGGCCCTTGACATCAACCGTGAGCGTACCCACGCCATCCTGGCCGGCAAGGAGATCCTCAAGACAGTGCGCGTGCAAGGCGCCAAGATCGTCGAGGAGACCAATCTCCGCGCCGCCATCCTCAACTATGCAGACCGAACCACCACACCTGCTCGCCAGCGCGACGGCCTTGGGGTTCATGACGTGAAGTGGTCTCACGGCCCGTTTGGCACCCACATTGCAACTGCCGCCGCCAATGGCAAGGTGATTCTGTACGATCTCAATCGTGCCGGCATGGAGATGGCCCGCCTGCACGAGCACACCCGTCAGGTCCACAAGCTTGCCTTTAATCCTCACCAGGGCGCTCTGCTGCTCTCCGCTAGCCACGATGCCACCGTTCGCCTATGGGACTTGCGCGACTTCCGAAAGGAAGCCATGACCTGTCGCAGCAGAAATCAATTCGTCGGTATGAATGGCGGCATCCGGGATGTCCAATGGTGTCCCACAGACGCCCTCGAGTTTGCCTTTGGCACCGATAATGGAACCATCCAGCGTTGGGACTTCCGCCACACAAAGGGCCCGAAACAGAAGGTCACGGCCCACGATCAGCGCACTTGCACATCCATCGACTGGCACCCGGATGGCAAGCACTTGCTCAGCGCCAGCGTCGACAAGACGGTCAAGCTTTGGGATTTCTCGCTGGATGGGAGGCGGCAGAAGCCGGCATTCGTCTTGACCACGCCCTACCCCGTCTACAAGGCCCGCTGGAGACCACCCTACTGGTCCGACGAATACTACGAAAAGGGAGTGTATCAATGCACCCAAATCGCCACGTCCTATGATCGGGATCACCCAGCCATCCACGTCTGGGACTTGCGACGGCCGTATCTGCCGTTCCGAGAGCTACAGAAATTCGCCAGCGCCCCTGCCGACATGCTCTGGCACTCACGCGACACCCTTTGGACCGTTGGCCGGGAGGGCGTGTTTCAGCAGAATGACGTCCATCATGCGGCAAAGGTGGTTGACCGCCGCAATCTGCAGTCCTTTGCCCTGTCGCCAACGGGGGAGCTTGCTGCCGTCGTACAGAAGCGACCCCGGCAGCGGCGCGCGGGCCTCGACTATTCCTCCGACGACACGTATCTGGGGAAGAAGCGCAGTAGCTCGGAAAAGACTAGCCTTCGCAGCTCCGCAGACGATAGCTTGGACGACAGCTTCCTCAGCTCGTCGCTGAAGAAGAGCCATGGTCGCACGGCAAGTAGCAGATCGACCAGGTCGTTCGGGACCACTGCTCCGTCCGAGACGGCACCCAAGGTCATGTTCCTCACGGACTCTCTGGCAATGCACAATGAATCGTTGAAGCCAAACCAGATTGCGGTTCGCGGGACCTTGCCCGGCGCATTCAATGTCCAGATATTCGCCTACCTGGCTCAAAAATACAAGGCGATAGCGCTCCCCGACCCGCCCACGGTGCGGGCCTTTCTCGATCTCCAACATGCCTTCGATCAGAATGCCGAGTATGCACAAAGAGCCGCACTCCACAGGTTGGCTGAGACTTGGAAAATCGTTGGCAGGGCCGTCACCTTTCTCGCTAGGCGACGCGCAGAGAAGCACAGACAGCACCGACGCACGCACGAGACGACATACCCCGCATCCGCATCCGTGGCGTCTCATGAGGCTAATGAGGCTAATAATGAGGCCGCGCCCCAAATCGGGTCCGATGTGCCTTTGCCAGCACGCGACAACAACACGTCGTCCCTCACCCTCACCGTCCCTCCACGCCCGGTCCCCTGCGCTACCGAGTCACAGCAGGGTGCACATCCACCTCCTACCAGCAGTGCAGTTGCCAGTACCTCCAACGTGCCCACGCCCGTCGCACGTCCTGTTACGAGCCCGGAAGCAGCTTCTAGTAGTAGTGCACAGCAGCTGCATCCACTACCAGACCCCGACGAGGATGACGGCAAGGTCCAGCTACCGCCACCGGCCACTGGACCCCATTCCTTGGGCCCAGCGGAGGCCTCGCTCGCCCAAGGTGCTTCGAATGGCTCGCTGGCTCCCGATCGCCTCACCTTCGACGCATCGCCATGGTACAACTCGCCGCGGGATTTGGACGAACGTAGGGCTTTGATCGGCAGTTGGAGGGCAGTGCCCCGGGAGCCGCTCCGCCTGGAACCTTCCAGTGCGAGAGGGATGGGCATCGACATACCACATCGACTGGACCGACATGACTCGGGCGAGAGCTTTGCCATGTTCTCGGCTTCAACCGATTCGCAGACGGCTCCCTCTGCGTCGAGCTCATTTGCAAGTGGTAGATCACACAATCCGAGTATGCAGTCCATTCCTGAGGATATCCCGCTCGGACGCCCAGGCTCCAGCTTTGGGAAGCCAAGGCCAACGGAACAACCCCCTCTGGATACTGCTAACATGGCTACGAGCCTGTCTATATCACCCAAAAATAATGCCCTTGGCGCAGGCTATATTGGACCCGGCAAGCCGCGCGAAGTCTTCAAGCAAGGTTCGGCCCGTGCTGGCTCCAGCCTTGCAACCGACCACGGCAGCAATGAGCACGCAGCGTTGGAGATTGCAACCCTTCGCAGGAACAACCAGCTTCTCCGACACGATAGTTCCGAATCTGAGGTACTATCAAGCACCAGGGACGGTGTTCTAGCTTCCTCACCCGAATACAATCCTGAAATGGAGGCGAGCGGAACGATTGTTCCTGAATTCCACGAAAAGACTGTATCCCCACAAGCCCGGAAATCGATCCCAGCTCCGCATCTTCCGCAGAGGGCTCCTGCGCAGCTTGAATCAAGTGCCGAGGACCCGCTCCTGTTGTCAGATTTCCAGGCTTTCCATGTTGACGCGGAACAAGGGGCGGCGTTCACCGTCATCGGCTTACTGGAGAACATCTTGGCATTTCACACGCGTACCTTATCCGATGCGCAGACATCTTCCTTGCTGGTCCTGTTGCTCGCGCCATTACTATCGCAAACCCAGTCCAGGACTGATGCTACAGATATTTTGGCTCACTTCTCCGATGTTCTTTCTTCCATGGGCATGAGCCCTGCGCAAGTGCAGACCATCGTAAAGACTCAGCTTAGTCACGTGCTCACCACAGGAATCAATCCGTTCCAAGCCGAGGCCATCTTGTACACTTACCATGATCAGCTTCATAGCCTTTCGCTCTTCAACTCTGCAGCTTCGCTACGTCGTCTCTCGTATCCTACGTACCCCGCAGTATATGAACAAGCCCTCAAAGACACTCAGTTGGGACTGCTATGCCTTAGCTGCAAGTCCCCCATCAACAATCCCAAGGACAAGATGCGGTGCGAGACCTGCAAAAGGGCGCAAGCGCCGTGTCCAATCTGCTGGGCTCGGTTTCCGGCTTTTGAGCCGGCCACGAAGAAGAAACTCAAAGCAAAGCACCGTCATGCTCATAAAGATACCACACATCGCAGGAAGAGATCTTCTCTACAATCTGACCAGTTGAGGTTAGACACAGACGTTGAGGGAAGTGAGATCAGCCCCTCAACCCCTGAGAACCTCTCGGGTCTCAATACAACGCTCTGGACGTGGTGTCCGCTCTGTGGTCATGGTGGCCACACACATTGCCTCTCAACTTGGTTCGCCAACGGCAATCTCTCAGATGGTGCTTGCGCCACCGAGGGTTGTCTCTGTGACTGTGTGAGCGGCCGCCGCCGCCACGATAAACTTGACGAGATGATAGCAAGGAAAGCAGAGAAGGAGAGGTCGAAAATGGTTCGTAAAGGTGACGATTGGAAGATTGGGGAGAGTAAAGCTGTCTCTGCCGTTCGTGGCACACTCCCTGTAGGGGACGGTTCAACAACGGAGAGTGTCGATTCACCACGGAATCAAGTTTCTACCACTACTGGGGCGTCTTCAGCCGGAACTCAGCTCGGCAAGAAGGAGGACGCGAGAAGGGTTCGAGTCGTGGGTCCTGAGGATTCGCGATGAGCCCGGTGGAGGTTTCAAAGCTTCGCTTCTTCCACCATGCACTCTGCTGAATCAGTTTCGAGGTCCTTCGTTCATCTCGGCTAGGTGCCTGCATTATCACAACTTTACGAGGCACACCGAGACACCCATCGCAGATGAGTCTCGAGTTAGTTAGCTAGGACCCTCATGATGTCGGGTTCCTCAGTTCTTCCTCCCCGTCATCCGGGGAGCTACGGGCGACGCCCGCCCTTGCAGACCGTCACACCGCTCTCTCGAATGGCGACTGCGTGGGTTGATCCCTGGCATCGCATCAAGGCTTGGCGCATGCATCGACTCGGTTGGCGGTCCATGCCAGGGATCGGAACGAGGGCCACGTTTTTTTGGTGGCTTTTTGCGGCGTAGGCGTTGCGAGGGCTTGGTTCTGGAAGGCTTGGTGTGCTTACTGGAAGTTGCTTTTAGCAACCTCGGATGGGCGGTGTGTTGAATTGCTTGTATGCTTTGGGAAGCATTGTAAGTGTGCATCTGTAGTGCTACGACCGCTTTGTATATTGCATCTTTTTAAAAGAGATGTTTTGATTATTATAATAACAAAGTCTTCTGCTGGTACTTGAAATGGATGCACGACCTTCGGCATCTGCGAGTGATGTGTTGACCGCCCTTGGGGAACAAAGGAAGATTGAGTTTCAGCGTGCAGGTTCTGACTTTTACAGAGAAGTGCAGATGCAGAATAATATAGGATATATATAGCTCACAGGAATGGGGTTTTAGACTACGGCATGGCGGGAATTATCCTCTCTCCGAGAGGGGTGATTCTGGGCGAGTGATTATTTGTCTGCCAACTGTGTGAGCCAACTACCTGGCAGCTGCAAGTCTGGTGCTGAACTGGCACCCGATATCCATCAACGAAAGAAAGCGAAATACGGCGCATGTACCAGGTTGGTACGAATAATGTCTGCAACGGGGGATCGTCGGTGCATGTAAGCCACTCGCCTCACATTTCACCGATTTGATCGCTGTTCACCAATTCGCCAACAAAGGATGCAATACATATTAAGCAGGGAGGCTCGAGGAGAGGCAAAGTAAACTTCGACAACCACACCGATGAGGCGCCCGTCTCCGTGAGCTCTCTGTGACGTGGTATCTATGTCGCCTTCATCGGTGGAGAGCTGATTTTGGGCAGCAAAGGACTTGATTCTCCATGCAAGAAAGTTGATGAAACAGTCAAATGCATGTCAGGGAATCGTCGAGATCACCATTGGGAGGCAATCTTTCTTGATAATGAAACCTAAGGGGGAAAATAAGGGGGAAAGAAAAAAGAGTAAAAATTAAATGGGCGTTTCCAGTTTCCCGGGATTCGTGGGATCTGGAGCAACCATTGCTCGGAGCCAGGCTGTTGTTGGTCCCCTTTCGTGTACCACACTATGTGACACTACCACACAGTACTGACAGGTTAAATGGTAATATGTAACAACAAGGCTGAGCTACGTACCTACGGAGAGGTCTACCCCTCACCTCATCCCCAAATCAGCCTGTGTAGGCTCCCAACCTACTCGAGAAAGCGATTTCTGGCTCTATGCGGCCCTCCTCAGTGCTGGAGCCGGGTAGACCACAAAGCTGGGTGTCTTTACGATATTCTGCCGTCTTCCCTGTATCCACCCGTCATCGTTAACTTTGAACGCAGCGCTTCTACTTGTTCCTCAAGGTCGGCTTGCCGCTGATACACATCCACCCATCGTACATGGATGCATGGCGGAAGTTGTCTCATCGGTGAACGAATATTGGGAAGCAAATGACGACGGCGGCCGAGGGCGGCGGAGGCGGGCGGGATGATGCAAGACGCGAGACAAAGCCGTAGACGGAGACGGGGAAGGCAGATAGATGAGACATGTGAGATGGCGAGATGCAAGATGTCGTGTCCTGCGTTGCTGGGCAACTACTTGTGCAGCATGCGTTCTTCTCCCATGCGAAACCATCCAGGAGCGTCATCAACTCCGGGAGATCCAGGACCGGTCTACGAGAAGCAACGTGATACCTGAGTACAGCTTCTTGAGATGGTTGTACCCAGGTATCTACTTGATCAGACCAACCACCAATGTGACCACCCTAGAACGGGGAACATCTTCCGCGGAAGCGGTGTACGATACACTACACAGGGAACTGCACCACCATTGACGAAACTACTCAAATGACGAGGTTTTATCTGGCAAGGATGTCTGCTGAGCCTGGGGCACTGTCCAGTAGTTTTCAGCAGCACGCATTTTCGTCGCATGTAACACAGCAGTTCGGATTGACACAAGTGCACAAAAGGGTCTAGATAGAGGGAGCCTGGACAGCACTGGACGCGAGAGCAAAGGGGGCGGGCGAAGGGCTCGAGGGTGGAACGGGTTGTGCAGTGGTTGTGGTTAGAGCTGCAAGGCTTATTGACTGTATGTGAGGATGCCCTCAGTGTGTTGAACAACAATAGAGATGGCGCTGGGCGTCTCTCGGGGGGTGATATGAGCGCTGGATGCTAATTCGAGGGGATGAACGGAACGTGAAGCCGTTGGGATTGCATACTTCGTGCGTCGTCGCCATCTGTGAGGGCCGCTTCTCAAACGCACGGGTACGATGTCGTCTGGATTGAGCAATAATCAGCTAAACTGAGTGAGTGGCGAAGTGAATGCGTATGTGACTGTCCCATGTCGTTGGCATAGTCCTAATCTTCATGTCGAATTCGCCGTTTGTAGACCTCTTGCCCATAGAGCAGGGCAGCAAAACACAGAACTTGAGGCACCCAGTGAACTGGCCTTGCGGCTTCCGAATTTGATGAGTTTCGAGAATATTCATCTTGACCGTATCCTGCCCTGACCATGGGCTTCGTCACACCGCCGGAAATACCGAGGAAGAAACGGCGCCATCCGACAGCCCAAACGACCATTCCTCCATTTTAGTGTTCGAATATTGTTCGCCTGCCTCGTAATCAACCTCCATTCGAGCCACGCCAGCTGTCTGCTGAGCATGTCGCATAACTCCTGCCATCCGCAACTCGTTGAACTTTCTTTACCGCGACGCGCTCCAGACACCCTTGAGGAAGCCATCCCTCTGGGTCAGCCTGTTGAGGCTGTCGTCGCTCTCGCCCATGGCACGCACGAAGCCGCAGAGAGCATAGGTCTGGTTCTCTCCTGAATCCAACATTAGCCTCCCTTGGTTCTCCCTTCTCTCATGTTCTTCCACGAACCGGTGTAGCGTCCGTTCTCATCGACCTTGCCGATGCTGATCTGGACGGAGGCGTGGTCCTTGGCCTTGATGATGCGGCCAGTGGCGCTGCACTTGCGCGGCACGTAGCTACGGGCTCATTGTCAGTTCCCGCGTCCTGTGCTTCATACCGACATGCGTGGTGTGCGAATTTTGTGGGGAGAGACCGGAATACCAGGGGAGGGGCTCGAAGGGGACTCACAGGTCGACGAGCTCACCGCGTTCGTTCTCCATGGCGAATGAAGTGAGTAGGTATAACAGCGGGTAGATAAGTACTTGCGGGGTCTCAGAGCGTCGTGGTTCTCGTCGTCGCGCGTTTTCGAAGTCGAGGTTGTGGGAATTTCGCTCGGGCCGGGTCTCGCTTAGGTACGCACGTGAGTGGGGGACGCTAAGATGAAATCGGTTAGCGCGGGATTTGTGCCCCGGTGAATGTTCTTTGTACATCACTTCTCGCTCAACAGGAATCGACGACGCTGCATGAACATTGGGCTATACTAACTGTAATTGCCACAAGAGTGCATATGCGTATATGCATCGCTTTCTCTAAGCCTACTTCTGCATCAACTCCTTCACCTTCTGAAGGTTCAGCGCATCAACTGTGGCATTGACGCCCTTCATAGTGTCTGCCATACAGACCGCGTTGTAGATCGCCTCTTCCACAGCATCAGCTGTTGCTTCAAAGAGCGAGTTGATTGTCTGATCATCCACCATCTCTATGCCTACCGGTCTGGCAGTCCAAGGATCGACTACAGTGCCGCTAGCCGTCACAGTCTGAACATCCAATGCATTGCCAGTCGAGAAAGCTAGAAAGATATCCCCAGAAGGATTGGATCCCCAGCCGCCTACTCTCGCCAGGCCGACAGTAGCACGTTTGGCAAGACGTTGTAGCTGCGTTGGATGAAGCGGAGCATCAGTGGCCAGAATCACGATGATGCTACCATCTTTTCTGTCCTTTGCTTTTCCAATCTTGAAGAGAAGATTGGCTTGCGCAAGTATCTCGGGGTCGTCTGGATTATCTCTCGCATTTCGCTCCTGCTCCTCGAATATTAAGCGCCCTATGGGCGTGCCAGCGATTCGAAAGTCCTTCATTTTGCCGTAGTTTGCCTGGACAAGAGCTCCAATAGTATAAGCCTTTGCCCCTTGGGCAGGAACGACTCGACTGCTGGACCCGGTGCCGCCTTTGAAATAGTGACATATCATTCCTGTTCCACCGCCTGTATTTCCTTCTCTCACAGGGTCACTGCTCGCCTCGTCAATTCCCTTGATAACGTGCTCTGGAGTCACGGCAAACTTGGTGACATCGTGTAGGAAGCCGTCGAACGTCTCAGCAACAACTGGGAGCAGAAACCAATCTACCTTTCCATCTTGGTCCGCATGCTCGCGAATGGCGTACTCGTAAATGCCATTGTAAGCTGACCCGACACCAAAACTTCCCGTGAGCAGGATAGGCGAGTGAAGCAGACACGTTTCTTCGATCCAGTGGCTTCCGGTCATTTCTCCAGAGCCGTTGAAGCGGAATATCCCTGCGAGGCATGCTTTGTGAAACCACTCCTTCCGGGTAAGGATGGTCGTCAGCCCGGTGTTGATGGAATGAGGGGCCACGTGGGGATACTTTGACGACTCATGGATGGATTGGGTAGACACCAAAACGCCGGGAACGTCGGTGAAGCTGTTCTTAATTCCTGTTTTGTGCCTGCCAAACTCCACCTTCGGGAGCAGTTCTCTTATTCGCTGGCGAGTAGGTGCGGTAGTGGTGGAGGATGCTGACATGATGGTGAAGGGAATGATTTGGTTACCATCGACTGTGTCCCTGAAGTGCTCAACGGCAGTTCTTCTTCGAGCTCGCGTCTTCTATAGCATAATCGGCAGGAGCTGTATGAGAAGTCTTTTACATGTCGGGTCTGACACTGGTCGACTATGGAGCCCAATGGGGAAGGTGAGAATGCGCGGAGCCAATAGACTCCACACGAGATATATGGTGCTGATGAGAGGCCAATGACTCACAAAACACTGTCAGACCAAATAATCATACCCAGTCGTGCCAATGGTGAAGCCACATTGCTTCTGTCCAGGTGGTGCTGAATAACGAGATTATGTACCCTCTTTCCAGAGCTGGGGCCTGACGTGAGGCTGTCCACATATAAGACTTCGCAATTGGTCATTATGTTTATCCGCCAAAATCGCCGACTATGAAGCTCGTGGCATAAGGTAGGTAAATTGAAACGTGCCATTGCTTGGGACATAAGAACTCGACAACAGAGAATCACCGCCGACCACCCTCACCCTATCAAAGAGGACATTTGCCCAGGGGGTCCTTCCTGATTCTGACATGCCCTTCCTGGTTGCGCACTCTCTCGAGCCAAGCCTTCACATTCTCCCCTAGTGTGAATCCAATCATCTCAGCGCTCTGCGTATAAGCGTAAAGCGCAATATCTGCAATCGTCATGCCATTCCCGACGAACCATTCTCTGGGTGCTTCACCTTCCTCTCCTTTCAAATGACCTTCCATGACATCCAAAGCCGCCTGACCCCTCTCTTTGATGCGCTTGACCTCCTTTTCTCCTCTTTCCTCAAACTGCTCCGGCGCCCAGTACGTCCAGTATTTCAAGGCAGCAATATAAGGCTCATGGGAGTACTGTTCGAAGAAGAGCCACTGCAGGACTTGAGCTCTACCTAGTGCCGTGGTAGGAAGGAATCGACCATATGTCTCTGCAAGGTAGAAGATGATAGCATTCGACTCTGCGAGGGGAGGAGTGTTGGGATCGTCAAGAACCAGTACGGGGATGCGACCATTGCGGTTGATCTTGAGAAACTCTGGACGACGAGTCTCGGGTGGCGTAGCCAGGATGTCCAAGCTAGTTGTCTCAAATGGGATATTGAGATGCGATAGGAGGAGGGACACTTTATAGGCGTTGCCGGATGGGATGGAGGACTCGTAGAGGCGCATTTTAGAAAGGATGTGGGGTATCGGCAAATGTCTTATTGAGAATTGAGTATCGAAAATTGATCAACTGTCGGTTGGCCTTGTAGTGACGCTTTTCTTTATTTATATTGTTTTTACGGAGCACCTTCGCGGGCGATTGGAAGTTTCCAGTTAGCCGCGCCCTTGCGATGGACAAATTAGGGTTTGACATATGCATGCCCAGGTGACTGCCCCAGAGTGGGGCTCTTTCTACGTCCTACTGAAGACAGCCCTGCACTTCCTCTATATTGTTGTTTTCCACGTCGAATTCAATAGGGTAGCATGTGTATTCATAATAGACCCTGATATAAGCTTTCTAGGCCCCTCTATCTGCGTCTCCTAAAAGCTCTGTTCGTTAGTGCACTAGTCTGTATCAGATCTAGCGCAGATTTGTTGGCTATCTATGCATGTTCCCAATTGCAAGCACACCCATTCGCGCATTAACCGCCTAAGAAATGCACTTCTCGTACTTCGCTTACAGACATTTCATCATCTCTCCGTTCGCTATTCTACTTCCCCGCCTCGGAAGCGGCATTGCTTCCTATAAGTCCTAGGGGAAAGCTGCAAACCATGATGATCCCGTAGCACATGTACAAGCGCAAGGCACTTTTACCCACACTTAAGCGGCCAAACCCCATTTTCGAGTGGAAGACGGGCGTTGGACTACCGTTCGTGCCGATTTCTGTCGTCAAGAACAATAACCCACGTGGTATAGATGAAGATGAGATGTTCTCCCCACAAGCATTAGCCCACAAAGATGAATTCCTAACTCCCCTCCAGAGCCATCACTGTTTGAATTACTTCCTTCTGATAACTGCTCTCCACGGAGTATCGGCGAGTACCTTGATTTGGCAGCTGTTCTCTCCACTGTTCCGTTTGCATTGTTCCGCGCCTTGCTTGCCACGAGCCCCGTCCAGTTACGCAAGCTGTGACGTATCACGGTATCCAGTGCCGATACTAAAGACAGCTTTTGCCTAGCTGCCAGCGGTACGATGGAGCATATCGTCAGCAGGTTGTTCAATGTTGGGTGTCGTCGAGGGATTCTAGGATAAGCCTGCATTTAAGGACCAGATCCCCTTTGCGGACTTAGATGAGGATACGCTGGATAGCGCCGGGCACACATAAAAACGTTATACCCGGGACTTTGGCACCCACACGCTGCCTCCCTAGCATAAGTCTGGATCTTGCGATCTCTTCCGTATCCTTTGCTAGAGGACTCCTAAATCCCTCCTGTCGCTACGGGAATTCGATCATGTGTCAAGACTTTAAAATCCATTACGCTGGCTGTGGGCATGTTGAATGGCGTTATGGGCAGCCTTGCATGAAAGTCTTCCATGAACTGAATCGGATCCATACCCACGAATTCCATACGCCGGGGCTTCCCTTCGACCCCAACTGTTGCCCTCTTCTATCGCGTTACTCACCAGGGTTGTGCCATGTGTGTAGCTGGAGGCAATATCAGAACCCGCGATTCAGGGAATCAACTTCCAGCTCTTGTGGTGGCCACAGATATTGAAGCGACGCATGGTCCTTCATGCGGATATTTCCACGCATTTGCTGTCTCCTCATCTGTCTCGATTGTTCGGAATATCCAATTTACGGTCTGTCATGCCATCCATTTGACTTGGCCTCTTTCTGCCGCCGAAAAATGTTAGTTATCGTGAGGCGTTCATGCTTCGCGCTTTATAGAATATATATTTCTTGGCATGAAATTGAAGGAATATCAGCCTTGAAGTATTCCCAATTCTTACAAGCCGGCGCATATTTGTACCAGCTAGACAGATGCCAAAAAAAACACCAACATTGGACCAAATTTTCCGCTTGGAATTACGGCTCGAAATTCGAAATACTGTTTTGTCGCAACAAGACACACCTACGGTTCAATTTGCAGCCTCCTGCAGGCTGTACAGCAAGAGTTATTCACTGAGGAAGACCTGAAATCTGCCCCTCTGGTCCGGCATCTGAGTTTCCCCAAAGGCTTGGCAGCCTCGGCAGCCT